>NW_006774049.1:3004365-3015954 GCF_000442215.2 Lipotes vexillifer | reverse complement strand
ATATATATGTATTTCATCTGTACACATACTTCAAAGTTGCTCAGTAAATATTTTAGAGTTCAAAAATCATACAAGTATTTAGCATCTTGCACTTGAAAGATAATTGCCCTTTGAAATTATTCAGCTGAAAAGCAGTAAAAGCCAATAGAAATCTCAGAGAAAGTAAACTAACCACAGAGAAGTAATCAATTCACAAAACTCGAGCAATGAAAATATTATGGCACAGGAACACTTCTAAATTAGGGTAAGATCATAGGCGGTTCTTCTCCTAATTAAATTTTTAAGTGTGAATGTGCTTAAGCGTCAAAAAAAAAAAAGGAAGATAAGGCTGATTCTCCTTCTAGTTCATTTTTTTTTTTAAGTGTAAAAGAGCACAAGGATCATAAGACAAAGATATTTTTTAGCCATTGTGACTGTGTTTGGAATTTTAACTGTGTTGAGGACAGGAGTGAAAGGCTTAAGTTCCTCTGGAGGTACACTGTACTGAGGAAGGTTTTTCTTCAATGAGACTGGAATTAGGAGGAGTCTGGGGAGTGGCTCCTACCTGGGAGCAAACCCAACTCTGAAATTGAAAGTGCAGTGTTGATGGGTTTTATGTTTAATCCTAACGCTTCATGTTTTCCCTTATTCAACTTTCCCCTGATAAGGTGAATTAAGGTCTAAAGCTGCTTCTGTGACTTGGAAAGGTATGGGGAGGATGATTTCAACCACTGGAAAATTGTTTTGCTCTTGCTCTTCATTTTTATCTTCATGTAACCTTTTTGCTTTTATATATCCCTCTGATTTTGTCACTGGCTTCATTTTCCTTAGTATCTATCACTATCTTTAGATAGAAATGGAAATATCTCTACATAGAAATATTCTGATTGTTTTAAGACTATCACCTGACTCTTCTTGGTGGATATGGTTTAAGAGATGGTTGTGTGGGACTAAAACTGATCTGTGTTGGTGGGTAAAACCAAACAAAATCATTCATGTTGGGTCAGGATGTGAATTTGGTGTAATCAGCACTGCACTTTCACTAGAGAAACAAACCTTTATTACAAACTCTGAATTTGGTTTTTAATTAATACCCATTATGGTTATAGATATATTTCCTAAAGATTAACAACTGGCAGGGGGACCTTTAAGATAGCAGAGGAATAAGACATGGAGATCACCTTCATCCCAATAAATACATCAAAATTACATCTACATGTGGAACAACTCCTACAGAACACCTACAGAATGCTGGCAGAAGATCTCAGGCTTCCCAAAAGGCAAGAAACTCCCCACATACTGGGTAGGGCAAAAGAAAAAAAGCAAAAACAGAGACAAAAGAATAATGATGGGACCTGAACCTCTGGGAGGGAGCTGTCAAGGAGGAAAACTTTCCACACACTAAGAAGCCCCTTCACTGGAGGAGATGGGGGATGGAGGGGAGAGGAAGCTTCAGAGTCATGGAGGAGAGTGCAGCAAGAGGGGTGCAGAGGTCAAAGTGAAGAGATCCCCACACAGAGGAGCAGTGCTGACCAGCACTCACCAGCCTGACAGGCTTGTCTGCTCACCCACCTGGGCAGGTGGGGGCTGGTAGCTGAGGCTTGTTCTTTAGAGGTCAGACCCCAGGGAGAGGATTGGGGTTGGCTACGTGAACACAGCTCAAAGGGGGTTAGTGCACCACAGCGACCTGGGAGGGATTTTGGGAAAAAGTCTGGAACTGTCTAACAGGAAATAGACCATTGTTTGGGGGTGTGTGAGGAGAGAGGATTCCTTCCTGGTCTGCCCACAGAAGGCAGAGGACCACTTAATTGAGCTCCAGAGATGGGGTGAGCCATGGCTATCAGCTTGTATACCAGAGACAGGCATGAAATGCTAATGCTGCTGCTGCAGTCACCGAGAAGCCTGTGTGCAAGCACAGGTCACTATCCACACCTGCCCTCCAGGGAGCCTGTGCAGCCGGCCACTGCCAGGGTCCTGTGATCCAGGGACAACTTCCCCAGGAGAACACAAGGCATGCCTCAGGCTGTTACAACATCATGCTGGTCTCTGCTGCCGCAGGCTTGCCCCACATTCCAATTATAACTACTGTACCCCTCCCTACCCCCAGCCGGAGTGAGTCAGAACCTCTTAATCAACTACTACTTTAACTCCCTCGTGTCTCGGTGGGGAACAGATGCCTGAGGGCGACCTATGTGCAGAGGTGGGGCCAAAACAAAAGCTGAAGCCCAGGAGCTGTGTGAACAAAGAAGAGAAAAAGAAATTTCTCTGTGCAGCCACAGGAGCAGTGAATTAAATCCCCACAATCAACTTGATGTACCCTGCATCTGTGGAATACCTGAAGAGATAATGAATCATCCTAAAATTGAGGCAGTGGATTTTGGGAGGACCAGTAGACTTGGGGTTTGCTGTCTGTGACTGATTTTTTTCTGATTTTTTATGTTTATCTTAGTATAGTTTTTAGCACTTGTTATCATTGGTGGGTTTGTTTACTGGTTTGGTTGCTATCTTTTTTTGTTCTTATTATTACTTTTAATTTTTTATTTTTAAAATATTTTATATTTTAACAATTTTTAAAATTTTACTTTATTTATCTGACTTAATTGATATTTATTGGACATTCCATCCAAAAATAACAGAATACATTTTCTTATCAAGTACTCATGGAGCATTCTCCAGAATAGATCATATCTTGGGTCACAAATCAAGCCTCAGTAAATTTAATAAAATTGAAATTGTATCAACTATCTTTTCCGACCACAATGCTATGAGACTAGATATCAATTATAGGAAAAAAACTGTAAAAAATACAAACACATGGAGGGTAAGCAATACATTTACTAAATAACAAAGAGACACTGAAGATATCAAAGAGGAGATCAAAAAATGCCTAAAAACAAATGAAAATGAAAACATGATGACCCAAAACCTATGGGATGGAGAAAAAGCAGTTCTAAGAGGGAAGTTTACAGCAATACAATTGTACCTCAAGAAACAAGAAAAATCTCAAATAAACAACCTAACCTTATACCTAAAGCAATTAGAGAAAGAAGAACAAAAACCCTCAAAATTAGTGGAAGGAAAGAAATCATAAAGATAAGATCAGAAATAAATGAAAAAGAAATGAAGGAAACAATAGCAAAGGTCAATAAAACTAAAAGCTGGTTCTTTGAGAAGATAAACAAAATTGATAAACCATTAGACAGGTTCATCAAGAAAAAATGGGAGAACACACAAATCAACAGAATTAGAAATGAAAAAGAAGTAACTGACACTGCACAAATACAAAGAATCATGAGACATTACTACAAGCAACTCTATGCTAATAAAATGGGCAACTTGGAAGAAATGACAAATTCTTAGAAAAGCACAACCATCCGAGACTGAACTAGGAAGAAATAGAAAATATAAACAGACGAATCACAAGCACTGAAGTTGAAACTGTGATTAAAAATCTTCCAACAAACAAAAGTCCAGGACCAGATGGTTTCACAGGCAAATTCTATCAAATATTTTGAGAAGAACTAACACCTATCCTTCTCAAACTCTTCCAAAATATAGCAGAGGGAGGAACACTCCCAAACTCATTCTACAAGGCCAACATCAGACTGATACAGAAACCAGACAAAGATATCCCAAAAATGAAAACTACAGGCCAATATCACTGATGAACATAGATGCAAAAATCCTCAACAAAATACTAGCAAACAGAATCCAACAGCACATTAAAAGGATCATATATAGATCAAGTGGGTTTATCTCAGGAATGAAAGGATTCTTCAATATACACAAAACAATGTGATACACCATATTAACAAATTGAAAGATAAATATCATATGATAGTCCCAATAGATTTAGAAAAATCTTTTGACAAAATTCAACACCCATTTATGAGAAAAACTCTCCAGAAAGTAGGCATAGAGGGAAATTACCTCAACATAATAAAGGCCATATATGACAAACCTACAGCCAACATCATTCTCAGCAGTGAAAAACTGAAACCATTTCCTCTTAGAT
Organism: Lipotes vexillifer; assembly: GCF_000442215.2. NCBI lineage: Eukaryota > Metazoa > Chordata > Mammalia > Artiodactyla > Lipotidae > Lipotes > Lipotes vexillifer. Next base: position 3,011,960 of record NW_006774049.1, on the reverse strand, counting down.
CAGGAACAAGACAGAGTTGTCCACTATCACTGGTATTATTCAACATAGTTTTGGAAGTTTTAGCCACAGCAATAAGAGAAGAAAAAGAAATAAAAGGAATCTAAATTGTAAAAGAAGAAGTAAAACTGTCACTGTTTGCAGATGACATGATACTATACATAGAGAATCCTAAAGATGCCTCCAGAAAACTACTAGAGCTAATCAATGAATTTGGTAAAGTAGTAGGATACAAAATGAGTGCACAGAAACAGAAAAATCTCTTGCATTCCTATACACTAATGATGAAAAAAATGAAAGAGAAATTAAGGAAACACTCTCATTTACCATTGCAACAAAAAGAATAAAATACTTAGGAATAAACCTACCTAGGGAGACAAAAGACCTGTATGCAGAAAACTATAAGACACTGATGAAAGAAATTAAAGATGAGACCAACAGATGGAGAGATATACCATGTTCTTAGATTGGAAGAATCAACATTGTGAAAATGACTATACAACCTGAAGCAATTTACAGATTCAATGCAATCCTTTTCAAACTACCAATGGCATTTTTCACAGAACTAGAACAAAAAATTTCACAATTTGTATGGAAACACCAAAGACCCCAAATAGCCAAAGCAACCTTGAGAAAGAAAAATGGGGCTGGAGGAATCAGGCTCCTTGACTGCAGACTATACTGCAAATCTACAGTAATCAAGACAGTATGATGGTGGCACAAAAACAGAAATATAGATCCACAGAGCAGGATAGAAAGCCCAGAGATAAACCCATTCACATATGGACACCTTATCTTTGATAAAGGAGGCAAGAATATATAATGGAGAAAAGATAGCCTCTTCTATAAGTGGTGCTGGGAAAACTGGACAGCTTCATGTAAAAGATTGAAATTAGAACACTTCCTAACACCATACACAAAAATAAACTCAAAATGGGTTAAAGACCTAAATGAAAGGCCAGACACTATAAAACTCTTAGAGGAAAACATAGGAAGAACACTCTTTGACATAAATTACAGCAAGCTCCTTTTTGACCCACCTCTTAGAGAAATGGAAATAAAAACAAAAATAAACAGATGGGACCTAATGAACCTTAAAAGCTTTTGCACAGCAAAGGAAACCATAAACAGGACGAAAAGACAACTCTCAGAATGGGAGAAAATATTTGCAAACAAAGCAACTGACAAAGGATTAATCTCCAGAATATACAAGCAGCTCATGCAGCTCAATATCAAAAAAAAAAAAAACAACCTAATCCAAAAATGTGCAGAAAACCTAAATAGACATTTCTCCAAAGAAGATATACAGATTGCCAACAAACACATGAAATGATGCTTAATATCACTAATCATTAGAGAAATGTAAATCAAAACTACAATGAAGTATCAACTCAGACTGTTCAGAATGGCCATCATCAGAAAATCTACAAACAATAAATGCTGGTGAAAACCCTCTTGCACTGTTGGTGGGAATGTAATTTGATACAGCCACTGTGGAGAACATTATGGAGGTTCCTTAAAAAACTGAAAATAGAGCTACCTTATGACTCAGAAATCCCTCTACTGATCATATACCCTGAGAAAACTATAATTCAAAAAGTGTCATGTACCCCAATGTTCATTGCAGCACCATTTACAATAGCCAGGGCATGGAAGCAACCTAAGTGTCTATTGACAGATGAATGGGTAAAGAAGATGTGGCACATATATACAATGGAATATTACTCACTGTAAAAGAGATGAAATTGAGTTATTTGTAGTGAGGTGGATGGACCTAGAGTGTGTCATACAGAGTGAAGTAAGTCAGAAAGATAAAAACAAATACCATATGTTAGCACATATATATGGAAGCCGAAAAAAAAAAAAAGGTTCTGTTGAATGTAGGGGCATGACAGGAATAAAGATGCAGATGTAGAGAATGGACTTGAGGACATGGAGATGTGGAAGTGTTAGCTGAGATGAAGTGAGAGAGTAGCATTGACATATATACACTTACCAAATGTAAAATAGATATCTAGTGGGAAGAAGCTGCATAGCACAGGGAGATCAGTTCAGTGCTTTGTGACCACCTAGAGGGATGGGATACGGAATGTGGTAGGGAGGCTCAAGAGGGAGGGGATATGGTGATATATGTATACATATAGCTGATTCACTTTGTTATACAGCAGAAACTAACACAACACTGTAAAGCAATTATACTCCAATAAAGATGTTAAAAAATAGTAAAATAAAGGTTTTTCCTCGTGAAAATAAATAAAAGGTTGGGTTTTACTAAAACTTTCTTACAATCAGTGAAATTTCTACACCTGGGGTTCAGCAAATTATTCTAAATGTAACTGAAGTCTTTCACTTAGATTTAACTTCTTTGATTTGACCCAACTGAGGCTCCATTTGAAAGCCTTTGAGCCTTGTTTCCTATTTTTCTCGACACGTTCCAGGAAGCAGTGATAATTTTCTTGCTGTATCTCCACTACTGAGACAGTTCTAGACTTATACTAGGTGCACAGTAAATGCTCATTAAATACTGAATGAAATAAGTGGGCATTGCTGTCAAGTGCATTTAACATGTCTCTACCAATTCTCCTCCAGTGTGAATTTACCAATTGCTAGGAAGGTTCTGAGATATTTTGATTTCAATACGTTTAGGTATTGGGAACAAGCAGGAATTGTCTCTGAAAAGAATGAGCTATAACTGTTTGCAGAGAAAACTTTCCTAAATCAGGTGTGGCAAGCTGACCTATGAAGTGAATCTAGTGTCTAACCCTTAACCTTGAGATCATTTTAGTGACTGAGTTTCAAGGTAGAGTATTGACTGTGAATTTCCTAAGGTCCTGAAAGGAATAGAACTCAAGAGTCGAGGCTTTGAGTGAAGTAGGGGCTTAAGCACTAGTGGTTCCTCCAACTGCCCCTAAAAATTTTGTCAAACTGTCAACAAGATATAAGGAAGGAATGGAGAATATGACTATTTGCAGACCAGGTGTTGAACGATGTAGTGGCTCTTCTGCAAGCTTTAGGAATGGCTTTAAGGTGGAGGGAGGTGTCTGGGGATGTCATTAAGCTGAGGGGGACTGTATTAAATAAAACAATGTTAGATGATCAAAAAAATAATAATAACTGAGGGAAAGAATCCACACCAAAAGAGCTTTAAATCTTTATCTCAGAGAAAGATTGTGTCACTTGTAATCTCTTTCCTTTTCTTCCTGTTATTTTAGTAGAAGAGGTATTTTGGGTCTTTAACCAGTTTATGCATCCTGGTATTATATAGCCCAGTTTTTCCAAAATGTTTAACTGCCACTCACAATAAGAAACACATTTTATCTATATTCGTAAACACATCTATGTGTGTTTATGCATATATATATGTACTTTACTGTATGAAATATGTTTCTATGTGAAACAAAATCTTCAAGAAGCAATACTTACATTTCTATGTGTGCTGCACTCATTTCTATTCTATTATTCTCCAATTAAAAGAGCATTGGTGCTATCTCATTAATTTCATGACCTACTACCAGATTACAGACTATAGTTTGCAAAACACTGGTTAGTTGACATAAATATAAATCTATCTTATTAAAGCAAATTATATATCTATATATATGATTGACCTTTGAACAATGTGGGTGGTTAGAGGCACCAACCCTCTTTGTGGTCAAAATCTGCAAATAACTTTACTGTGTATGTGTATGTATGTGCATAAATAAATAAATATTATATATATATATATATATATATATATATATATATATAGTATTTTTTTAATTGGATTGCCCTACTCTTGTTTCTAAAATTTTAACTATGCTAGTGAGATAAGTACATCCAATTTAGATTCAAAATGATATTTTTCTTTGTTTTAATTCAAAATTTTATGCAAACAATGAAAAAATTAGGTAAGAATGGTTGAGCTCACAGTTGAGATGAAAATAAAGTACAGCTTACTCCAAAATTGATATTCATATAAACATATGGAGCTACCTATATGTAAGATATCTTTTCAATTCTTTCTCAGTGATAACCTGTTAAAAAAAAAAAAAAACGCTTAGTCTGTTATAATTTGAAAAATTGTCTTTCCACAAAGAAGATTCTCAATAAATGCTTGTTCCTATCTACTCTTCATTCTGTGTTGGTTATTTTAAGCCCACCTTTATGGGTACCTGAATATGACATCAGCTGAGATGAGGCACTGAGATTTTTTTTTTTTTCATGTGATTACTCTGGTTATGACTAAATAATAGTGGAAACTTTTTGCTAAAATTTTAAGTTATCTTGAGTTTTTAATGTTTTTTTGTGATAAATTCAGACAATAAACTACAGACAATTGCTTTATTCCTCCTTTTTCACATTTCTTTACCCTTACTGTGCTTGCAGGTCAAGCAGAAAAGTATTGTTTTTGGCTACGGTTTTACCTATTATCAGAAAATAGTGGATATTATCAATGACAAATGTGTAGCAAGAACTGAAGGGGGCTTCCTGTCTGGGAAGAGGAATGTTAGAAAATCTACCTAGTTGTGACTGAATCTATGCATCATATCCTATTCTTGCAATGAATAACTTTTAACTTAAATGTAATATTTAAAATGCCTTGTTCTATTACTTAATGTTTAAATTATTATTTTTGTTTATGACACATTCACAAAGAAGAAAATTAAACTCACACAGTTTGAAGATAAGGGAATAAGTCAAATCCTAAAACCAGAACCTAGTTCCCTAGCAGCCTATAGGAGTTCTGAGAGGACAGTCGGTTTTTTGAACAGAACTCTTTATGGGCAATTGGAGAAGGACTTGAATGACATTAGCAGAATTGCATTTCAGAAAGATCACTCTGATTGCAGTCATCATATCCAAGGTAAAAAACAAGAGGAGAAACAACCTCTATCCCCTTTTATCTCCTTAGTAAATAGCTTCTAAAGCAGAAGAAATGTAGGATAACCAGATGCAATACAGAACAATGTAGGGACCTATAAAGAAGGACCAAGTGTTCATCTGTGAACAGAGATGGTCAAGGAGCACTCAGTTTTATTGAGAACCGGCCATTTGGTGCATGGCTGAGGCATCTGGAGGCAAAGGCTCCAGGTTAGATAACGTGTGGGTGCTTATTCTTTGGAACTCAGGAGAGTGAGCAAGCTTCTTCACTTTATTCTGCTTTTTCTAATAATTCTCCCTGAATGTATGAATATCAAGTATTATTAGCATACAAAATTAAACAAAATAACTTAGTAGAAGAATTAGAAAAATAATTTTCTAGGTATAACTAGATTCTGTACTCATACATCAAAACTGTAATAAGGTATACAAGCATTTGAATGCTGAGCTATTTGTTTGAAGGTTTTATACTCATCTTCTCTCGGTACTAAAATATCTTTTAAAAATCTGATACATTGAAAGATACTGCATGTTCCCCATATACACTTACCTGAAAATATCTAGGTGAATCAACTGACCTGGAGTGTTTTCAAATGGAATGTTTTCAAAGTTGAAGAAAAATCCAGTTAAATCTTGTTGCTTCATTCATTGGGGAGCCAAGTGTCTAAGCAACATGCCACAGAATCGCAAACACCTCCAAACAGCCTTTACTGTTTGGATTCGGATTTAAGATCCACAGGACACCTTTGGAACATCTTCCCATGTGAACATATTCACAAGAAACCCACCAGCCCTTTAAGGTGTTCTCTTTCTACCATTTCTTCATCAGTGTTTTTTTACAGGTACATTTTTATATACTCTGACTAGATGAGCTGATACTGCCTTAGTTTTTATCAATCTGAAAAAAAAAAAAAAGTCACTTGGAAAAGTTATCCTTTCTTTCCTCATGAGAGACATTTTCTATTTATTCATTCATTCAACATACATTCATTGTGGTTTACTAATCTAATTCAGTAATTGAATAAGCTTTTGCTGTTCATCCACCTGCATGTCTTTCCTATGCTAGCCCCTGAGAATTCAGAAAGAAAAGTCACAATCCCACCTCTGGTAGTCCCTATTCTAGGGAATAAAGAGAATAGTAATCTGATAGAGTGCCATTACTTCTGCAGTGTTGGCATAAAAGGTTTGAGTAGAACCCAGAGAGCTAGAAGCCTGATGATTGTAATCCCCTGATGAAACAACCCATGACATCGGATGACCTAATTTGCAGTCCACTCAGGCAGACTGCTTAAAGCCTAAGAGAATGGCAGAATCTGGCTCAAGAATTTGATGTTGAATTCCAAAAGGGCTTAGCAGCTCAACATTGTTACAGATAGATTTTCATTTCAAGGTTTAGACCATCTGTCCACTTATTTCTCAATGAATATTTCACTTCATGGAAACAACTTTATTTTTTAAATTATATTCTACCTATAAAATGACACACATATCAAATCAAATACAGAGTCAACTTCAGAAATGTAGAAAATATAAGCTTGTGATTTAATAATAGCATTGTGGAGATATTTTGACAACTAACTCAAAGGTGATTTTCTTATAATGATAATAAGAAATTGTATATAATTTTAAAAAATAGGCAGTGTAAAATCCTCTTACATTTGAAATAAAGGTGACAAGGTGAAAGTCAAATAACACACTTAAGTCTTAGACAGGTATATTTCCAGTAGTGGCCCCTGATGAGTGACTGACAAGCAGAGAGGAAGAAATAAATATGTATGTGAAGGATTTCAATTCTTCATGTTTCTTAGGAGGAAGCTCAGTTTAACCTAATGGCATCTCATTTACTGTCTGTTACACTTGGACCAGGTAGTCTAGCAGGTCTAGAGAAGAGAGTGTCTTTTTCAAGAAAACCCCTTTGCCATACAGAATACAAGAGAGGACAGCTTCACAACAGTTCCTAGGAGGGAAGGAAAGGCTGAAAATTCCATATTGCTTTGAATATACAATAGTCAAGTGCATTTAAGTAACATATATAAATTTATTATGATAAAACCATGAATTATGTTTGCTCCACATTTGCAATTATATGGTACAACAGATGGTGAAGATTTACAGAAACATTTACATTTTGGATAAGACAAGTTTAATAAATTTGTCGATGGGAGTCTCTGGGGCTATGGGAAAATATTTACATGCCAAATAAGATGGTAGTTAGTTTTATAAGGCACAGACCCAGAGAAGGAGATTTTCACATTTCCGTTATCAAATCCTGAATGCTGAAGAATTTTTTGCAAAGGTTTTTATTGTTGTGAGTACTCTAGATAGTTTCCACATTTGTTTCACTGAAGCCCACATATTAAGCCAAGAGTAGATCTTCCAGAAAAGATGTCTATGGACAAAACTGCAAAACTTCTGTCTTTGAACATTCCCTAAACTCAGTAGGATCAGGTTATCTGAGGTTTGGCTTCTCTTTGAAATATAAGGAATGAAAAGTTTTTCAAATGAGAATCAGCCCCAATCTCAGCTCTCACGGCTTTTTCAGGCCACACAAACCATACACTTCACTTAGCAAGTCACTTGTTTATTCATTCATTCAGACAAACAAACACAAATTTATTCAACATTTCTTATTCCAATAGCATAATAGTAAATTATATATATATATATATATATATAGATATATATATATATATATATATATATATTTTTTTTTTTTTTTTTTTTTTTTTTTTCCG
>NW_006774049.1:2944720-3004319 GCF_000442215.2 Lipotes vexillifer | reverse complement strand
TCCCGTTGCGGAGCACAGGCTCCGGACGCGCAGGCTCAGCGACCATGGCTCACGGGCCCAGCTGCTCTGCGGCATATGGGATCTTCCTGGACCGGGACACCAACCCGTGTCCCCTGCATGGGAGGCAGACTCTCAACCACTGTGCCACCAGGGAAGCCCTATATTTTTTATATTGGGGAAAAAAAAATTTATTCCCTAAACATTTTATTAACACAGTAAGAATTCAGAATCTTCTTTAGAATGGATTTAGCTTCACCAGTAAAATTATCTCTTGATTTACCTATGACTGAATTTTCTCATTTGCAGTGAAAAGCACAGTAATCAGATTACTAAAATATATTTTAAACAGTCAGTAAAATTTCATTAAAGCAAACAAATAAAAATATTACAGTTTTAAAGAAAAATATTAAGTTAATCTTGCTTGTAAGAGTAGTTTTAATGCTGTACAACAAATCCTAAAATTTCTGTAAGAACCATTTCATAAAACTATACATCAAACCAGGGCTACATGGTGCCTTTTTAAGTGAATTGTGTGGGTCAAAATTCTAACTTCCTAGCTTCCTAATTTAAATGGTTTGATAATGCCAAGAACCACCCAGCTAGCAAAGGATGGGAATTAGATGGCCCTCCAGCTCTGTCTGAGCTGTTTCTCTTTAAGTTTCTCTCTAAGCATCTCTGCTATACTTTGCTAAAAATACTGCCTATCCTCGCTTTCCTATGCGTGGGCAGCTCCTCATACTCAGAGTTATTTCATTTCAGTAATGGTACCAACAAAGGTTCAGCTGCTGTTAAGTTTCTGGAATATGTTTCAATTTTATTCCAGTTTTAAATATTAATATCCTACTTGTCTTAACCACAGTGCTCTGGCTGAGACAAAACTTTGAAATTCTATTTTCCTTAGCATTGATCAGACTGCAGGATTGGCAACACCACACCACTGGCACTAGTATTTTAGTCTCTGATGCTCTCATATGTGAGAGCAAATCTAATAGATTTTCCATCTGTTATTCTGTCATCTTATTGGTGTATAATTATATTACTTTATGTGGTAGTGGACTTGAGGCAGGAGACAGATGGGACCCCAGGGCAAACGGTTTGAGTTTGTTCCTTGTGGACCGATATTCTGAGACTGGAATAACAGGACAATTGAGAGAGGAGACTGGGCCCTGCCCAGATAGAAAATGAGACCACATATTCCTCATTCTTGAAGTCAGGAGACCTCCCTGACTACACATTCACAAAAAGGCTCCTTGGAGGTCAAAAGGGGAGTGATGCTAGTGGCCAAACCTACCCATAGGCCTCTTTGGTGGAATCCATCTTGGCTAAGAGATGTGCACGCACACATGGGAAAATCCTGAGATATACCAATTGTGGACTCTGAACCAGGCGAATTAAAATGATTGGTCAAAGGGAACACGGAAGAAATGGCCCATAAAAGTGACTCAAACTGCCACGAGGGTACAGTTCTCACTGAGCCCGCCCATTGTCTATCCACACATATTATACTTCTTTTTTTTTTTTCCTAATACTTTACTTGTTTCACTACTTTCTGTCTTTGTGGGAATTCTTTTCTGCAAAGCCATAGGGTCAGGGCCTTGTCACTGACCACTGGTCTAGTGGCTAGGATTTGGTGCTCTCATGGCCACAACCAGACCTCAGTCACTGGCCAGGAACTGAAACCCTGCTTCAAGCCACTGCTGGCTGAGGCCACCTGAGATCAGACTGAGTCATTGAAGACAGAGTCTCCCACTACAACCTGAAGGGTAATTTAGTTAGAAACCTGCCCCATTCAATATCTCATACATTGTGTGTTTACTTCAGTAGTAACTAAAAACGATAAGATTCTTAATATTAAGACTATATAAAGCACACAAGCTTCAAAGCAATTTTAATATATAAAATACTCCAAATATTATACTGCAATATTGTTGAGTTTTATAATTTTTTTTTTTTTTTTTGCGGTACACGGGTCTCTCACTGTTGTGGCCTCTCCCGTTGCGGAGCACAGGCTCCGGACGCACAGGCTCAGCGGCCATGGCTCACGGGCCCAGCCGCTCTGCGGCATGTGGGATCTTCCCGGACCGGGTCACGAACCCGTGTCCCCTGCATCTGCAGGTGGACTCTCAACCACTGCGCCATCAGGGAAGCCCTATAAACTATTTTTAATAAGGAAAACAAAAAATGGAATGGAAGACCTATCTTGGTAACTAAAACAATTATATATGCTTTCACAAAAAAAGAAGAGAAAAGTAAAAATGTGTACAGTAAAAATCTATTAAATAAAAACCTGTTGACATTTTCAGAAAAAAAAATTATCATAAATTAGATGAGAGTCAGCTCTATCTTGAGAACACAGGAAAACAAAAATTAGGTCATCCTGTTGGAATGTGGTATAAGTAACAAGTTAACACTTAATCCACATTTGCTTTCAAAAGACAAAAATAAATTTGTATATGTCATAGCTAAATATAAAACACATCTACAAATAAACAATACATAGAAGAAGAGCTATAACATTGACTACATTTTCTGAATATAAAAAATCCAAAAATCTAGGAAATAAAAAATAACCAATTGTCATTAAATCAAATTAGAAAAAAATAATACCGTTAATAAAGGCACCAGGCAGAAACTATTGTACACATACTTTCTTTCAAATTTTTAAGGGACAGAAAATTCCCATGCTACTTAAACTGTTCCAGAATATTTAAAGATGAAAATATTTCTAATTCATCTTACTGAGAGCATATAGCCTCAACATTAACAAAAAAAAATTACAAAGGCAGTACAAAATAAAGAAAATTATAAAACAATATAATTTACAAATACAGATGCAAAAATGTTAGCATCCAAAATTCAAAAAATCAAAACCAAGCAAAATAGACCATGAAATAAAATAAAACAGTATGACCAAGTGAGATTAATTCCAAGAATGTAGGTGTAGTTTAAAATTTGAAAATAGTACATTATATCAATATATGAATGGTAAATTTTATCTTGCAAAGGCTGTAGTAGTATTATGTAAAATTAATGTAAACTGCTTCTGATAATAACTCTTAGAATGAGAAAAACAAAGATATCTTCATAACAAAGGAAAACATATCTATCTTAAGACTATAGCCAATATTTAAATGTGAAAAGAGGGAAACGAACTCAATTTTCTTGTTAATTATATTTTCATTTTCAAAATATAGTTAGTTCTCATTAAAAATGGTGATATTTGTGTTTACATGCAATAGGTTTATCATTATTTTTAAAATAATTAATATATATTTTAAAGATCTCAGCTTTCATTACTATTATGATAGATATTGAGTAAACCTAGACTAGAAAGATCACCAGCCAGCCCAGAACTATGAGCTAAATAAATGATTATTCTTTTAAGCCACTGGGTTTGTGGTTGTTTGCTATGAAGCACAATTTTTACAGTAGATAACTGATACACATGCACAAGTGTTTACATAAAAGGAATTAACACAAATAATGCAAAAGGTGTTAAAATTCATTAGCAATCAGAACAATTCAAATTCATTCAACAAGGAGATATCATTTCTCACTCATCAAGTTGGAAATGATTTTGTTTGGCAATGTACAAAATAGCCAGGGGTAGTGACCATAACAGTGGAACTGAAATGTGTTAAATCCTTCCTGAGGCAGGCATGCAGTATATATCAAAATTTAAAGCATGGCTATTTGACACAGCAATTCCAATTGTCTAATAGCCTTAATTAAAGACTTGCAGAAGTTTTACACATATTTACAAAGATGTTTATAAAACAATGTTCATTACAAAAAATTTTAACAAAACTAAATGCAAACAATATAAATATCCTTTAATGTGGGAAGAGTTAGTTTATATTACTTCCATATTATAGAATGCTATGCAGCTGTTAAAAATAATGAAAAATAATGAAAATTATTTCTTGATAAAGAAATATATCTGAGAGTGCTATTAAATAAAAAGCAAGAAAGAAAACATTAATATAATATAATTTAAATAAATATGTATTTATATGTGTATATATGTATATTTACAGATACTTAAAAAAACACTATGATATACACCACATGTTAAATTTATGACTTTGGAAGAGGAAAGAAAATGGGGAGGAAGCAAGGCAAAACTATCATATTTTATCAAGATTTAGATATTTCTTGAACCGTTTTCAATGAATATATTTACTTAATAATTATGTAATGAATACATTCATAAATAAGAAGTATTAACTGTTTAAAAAAATCAAAACTGTAAGATCTAGGAGACAAATTTGTGAATATTTAGTAGATTTTAGACTCTAGTAAGCTGTCCAAAGGGGGATAAAAATGGGAAAGAAGTCATAAAAGAAAAATAATGATAAATCTTAATATGTAAACATTAAACACTTCTCCATGTCATAAAACAGTAAAAGAAAATTAAAAATTAATCAACAAAAATGTTTAAAAAGCATTGCCACAGACATAGAGCTAAAATCCTTCATACATACACAGTTCTTACAAAACAAGGGAAAAAGATTAAAAAGTAGTAAAAAAGTAGTAGGCACAGGATATTCTTTAATATCTCCACCTATAATGGAAAAATGTTTATATAACTGTGATTTCATTGGGGGAGAGAATGGTTCTCAAACTATAGAACATCTTATGTCATGTGGTTCTGTTTCAATCTATTTTTAATATCTCAAATGATAAGAACTTTCATTTTTTAACTGCATTTCCAGTGTTTTGTTTTATTTTGTTTACCTTGTACTATCAAAAAACTATTCCTATTCTTCATCCTATATTTTTCCTTTTATTAATATCTTCCCCTGGCCCTTGAAAGGTAATTTCAAGAGCTCAAAGAAATCAATATTCTCTATATGCAGTACTGGTTTGTGCTTCTTAAATAATTTTAATCTTAATACTTTTTGCTTTTTATTTAAGGTACTCCCTTTCATATCAGCTGATTTGTTCCTCTTTCTTCTATGTGCTGCCTATAGAAATCCTACTTTAATTATACCACTGTTGAAACTTCAAAAGAAATCCACAGCACAATGGATTTGTTGTTCTTCAGTTTAATTCTACTTGTTAAAGGAATTTTTCTTTACTTATAGGTAAAGAAACCAAAATAGAGTTGAGTTTTATTGAAACTTGTCCTATAACAAAGTTTGAGTTTAGGCTTTTTGAATCAGATTTGGTATGATGAAGGTCAGTCACTCTATTTTTTTAGATAATAATGCACACATACAATCATTTTCCCAATTTTTACTCTATTCTTTTATTAAAGGTATTTCTATGAAAGAAAATATGTTCTCTTTTCCCATGTAATATACAATATTGCTCTAAAATCCCTTAAATTAAACTGAATGAAACAAGCATAGTAGTTTAAATAAAATTTAGCCTGGACAGAGAATCAAATTAATCATGCACTTACAGTTAAAATACAGAAAAAAAAGGGAAATACACAATCTTAAAAGTCTTATTAAGGACAAAAAAGAATCTGAAATCTAGACTACTGACAATTTTTATCCCTTTTCCGCTGTAACTTTGGATTTAACTCACTAGCCACCCTGCTAGCATTCACTGGCTTCCCACTTAAGTTTAAATAAAATCCAAATGCCTGGACATATACTACAAAGAGATTATCTGTTTCATACTTACCTTTGTAACTTCATCTGGTGCCAAAATATACTCCTCCCATTCTGGCTGTTTTCTAGTTCCTACAATACACGTCATTCCCACTTCAAAGTCTCTGAATTTGCAATTCCCTATACCTGGGTTGTTTTTGTACCCACTTCCTATAGCTGATTCCTTCCCATCTTTCAAGGATGAAAATGTTCCACCTTAATAGATTGTCCTCTCATTTATTACTTTTTAATTTCTGTACCCAGTCTGTTTCTTTCTAAGCATGATCACAATTTGTAATTGTGTATTTATTTATTGGGCTTCTTAAAGTCTGTCTCCCTCTCTGGATGCTGAGAACCTAGGAAGAGGGATAGTATAAACATAACACTTAGTGTCTAGGAGAAAGTTAGCCTATAGTGCATGGTCAATAAATAATTGGGAACCCTCCAAGAGGAAAACTGGATTCTTTGGAAAGTAATCCAGGAAGGTTAAGAAAAACTCTCTTCTAAAAGTTTTTCTTCCAGAGTGATTCCTGAGTAGTGAGAAGATGCCCTTTGAGTGAAGTGAACATGAGCCATGTGGAGGACAGGCTCTTGGTGCTCCAGCCAGGCATCAGGGCTGTGCCCCTGAGGAGGGAGAGCCAAGTTCAGTACACTGGTCCACAATAGACCTCCCAGCTCCACGTATACATCAAATGGTGAAAATCTCCTAGAGATCTCCATCTCAATACCAAGACCCAGCTCCACTCAATTACCAGCAAGCTACAGTGCAGGACACCCTATGCCAAACAACTAGCAAGAAAGGAACACAACCTCATCCATTAGAACAGAAGCTGCCTAAAATAATAATAAGGCCACAGACACCCCAAAACACACCACCAGACATGGACCTGCACAGCAGAGAGACAAGATCCAGCCTCATCCACCAGAACACAGGCACTAGTCCCCTCCACTAGGAAGCTTACACAACCCACTGAACCAAACTTAGCCACTGGGGACAGACAACAAAAAGAAAACAGGAGCTACAAACATGCAACCTGCAAAAGGAGACCCCAAACACAATAAGTTAAGCAAAATGAGAAGATAGAGAAAAATACAGCAGATGAAGTAGCAAAACAAAAACCCACCAGACCTAAAAAATGAAGAGGAAATAAGCAGTCTACCTGAAAAAGAATTCAGAATAATGATAGTAAAGATGATCCAAAATCTTGAAAATACAATAGAGAAAATACAAGAAGAGTTTAAAAAGAACCTAGAAGAACTAAAGAGCAAACATCAGAGATGAACAAAACAATAAATGAAATTTAAAATTCTCGACAAAGGATCAATAGCACAATAACTGAAGCAGAAGAACAGATAAATGACCAGAAAGATAAAATAGTGCAACTAACTACTGCAGAGCAAAAAAAAGGAAAAGGAATGAAAAGAATTGAAGATAGTCACAGAGACCTCTGGGACAACATTAAATGCACCAACATTCAAATTATAGGGGTCCCAGAAGAAGAATAGAAAAAGAAAGGGACTGAGAAAATATTTGAAGAGATTATGGTTGAAAACTACCCTAATATGGGAAAGGAAATAGTTAATCAAGTCCATGAAGCACAAATGGTCCCATACAGGATAAATGCAAGGAGAAACATGCCAAGACATATACTAATCAAGCTATCAAAAATTAAATACAAAGATCAAGTATTAAAAGCAGCAAGGAAAAATAACACATAAGGGAATCTCCATAAGGTTAACAGCTGAACTTTCAGCAGAAACTCTGCAAGCCAGAAGGCAGAGGCAGGACATATTTAAAGTGTTGAAAGAGAAAAATCTACAACCAAGATTACTCTAACCAGCAAGGATCCCATTCAGATTTGACAGAGAAATTAAAAGCTTTACAGACAAGCAAAAGCTATGAGAATTCAGCACCACCAAACCAGCTTCACAACAAATGCTAAAGGAACTTCTCTAGGCAGGAAACACAAGAGAAGGAAAAGACCCAAAACAATTAAGAAAATGTTACTAGGAACATACATATTGATAATTACCTTAAATGTAAGTGAATTAAATGCTCCAACCAAAAGACATAGACTGGCTGAATGGATACAAAAACAAGACCCGTATATATGCTGTCTACAAGAGACCGACTTCAGATCTAGGGACAAATACAGACGGAAAGTGAGGGGATGGAAAAAGATATTCCATGCAAATGGAAATCAAAAGAAAGCTGGAGTAACAATTCTCATATTAGACAAAATAGACTTTAAAACAAAGACTATTACCAGAGGCAGAGAAGGACACTACATAATGATGAAGGGATCAATCCAGGAAGAAGCTATAACAACTGTAAATATTTATGCACCCAACATAGGAACACCTCAATACATAAGGCAAATACTAACAGCCATAAAAGGGGAAATTGACAGTAACACAATAATAGTAGGGGACTTTAACACCCCACTTTCACCAATGGACAGATAATCCAAAATGAAAATAAATAAGGAAACACAAGCTTTAAATGATACATTAAACAAGGTGGACTTAATTGATATTTATAGGACATTCCATCCAAAAACATCAGAATACACACTTTTCTCAAGTGCTCATGGAAGATTCTCCAGGACAGATCATATCTTGGGTCACAAATCAAGTCTTGGTAAATTTAAGAAAATTGAACTTGTATCAAGTATCTTTTCAGACCACAATGCTATGAGACTAGATATCAATTACAGGAAAAAATCAGTAAAAAATACAAACACATGGAGGCTAAACAATGCACTACTTAATAACCAAGAGATCACTGAAGAAATCAAAGAGGAAAAAAAAATACCTAGAAACAAATGACAATGAAAGCGTGACGACCCCAAACTTATGGGATGCATCAAAAGCAGTCCTAAGAGGGAAGTTTATAGCTATACAAGCCTACCATAAGAAACAACTCAAATAAACAACCTAACTCAACACCTAAAGCAATTAGAGAAAGAAGAACAAAAAAACCCCACAGTTAGCAGAAGGAAAGAAATCATAAATATCAGATCAGAAATAAATGAAAAAGAAATGAAGAAAATTATAGCAAAGATCAATAAAACTAAAAGGTGGTTCTTTGAGAAGATAAACAAAATTGATAAACCATTAGCCAGATTTATCAGAAAAAAAGGGAGAAGACTCAAATCTATAGAATTAGAAATGAAAAAGGAGAAGTAACAACTCATGCTGCAGAAATACAAAGGATCGTGGGAGATTACTACAAGCAACTATATGCCAATAAAAGGAACAACCTGGATGAAATGGACAAATTCTTACAAATGCACAACCTTCCGAGACAGAACCAGGAAGAAATAGAAAATATGAACAAACCAGTCACAAGCACTGAAATTGAAACTGTGATTTAAAATTTTCCAACAAACAAAAGCCCAGGACCTGATGGCTTCACTGGCAAATTATATCAAACATTTAGAGAAGAGCTAACACCTATCCTTCTCAAATTCTTCCAAAATATAGCAGAGGGAAGGACACTCACAAACTCATTCTACGAGGCCACCATCACTCTGATACCAAAACCAGACAAAGACGTCCCAAAGAAAGAAAACTACAGGCCAATATCACTGATGAACATCGATGTAAAAATCCTCAACAAAATACTAGCAAACAGAATCCAACAGCACATTAAAAGGATCATACACTATGATCAAGTGGGGTTTACCCCAGGAATGCAAGGATTCTTCAGTATATGAAAATCAATCAATGTGATACACCATATTAACAAATTGAAGGAGAAAAACCATATGATCATCTCAATAGATGCAGAGAAATCTTTTGACAAAATTCAACACCCATTTATCATAAAAAGCCTCCCTAAAGTAGGCACAGAGGAAAGTTACAGCAACATAATAAAGGCCATATATGACAGACCCACAACCAACGTTGTCCTCAATGGTGAAAAACTGAAACCATTTCCACTAAAATCAGAAAGAAGACAAGGTTGCCCACTCTCACCACTATTATTCAAAATAATTTTGGTAGTTTTAGCCACAGCAATCAGAGAGAAAAAGAAATAAAAGAATCCAAATTGGAAAAGAAGGGGCTTCCCCGGTGGTGCAGTGGTTGAGAGTCTGCCTGCTGATGCAGGGGACACGGGTTTGTGACCCAGTCCGGGAGGATCCCACATGCTGCGGAGCGGCTGGGCCGGTGAGCCATGGCCGCTGAGCCTGCGCGTCCGGACCCTGTGCTCCTCGATGGGAGAGGCCACAACAGTGAGAGGTCCGCGTACTGCAAAACAAAAACAAATTGGAAAAGAAGAAGTAAAACTGTCACTGTTTACACATGACATGATAACATACATAGAGAGTCCTAAAGATGTTGCCAGAAAACTACTAGAGGTAATCAATGAATTTGGTAAAGTAGCAGGATAAAAAATTAATGCACAGAAATCTCTGGCATTCCTATACACTAATGATGAAAAATCAAAAAGACTCATGTACCAAAATGTTCATTGCAGCTCTATTTACATAAGCCAGGACATGGAAGCAACCTAAGTGTCCATCAACAGATGAATAGATAAAGAAGATGTGGCACATATATACAATGGAATATTACTCAGCCATAAAAAGGAATGAAACTGAGTTATTTGTAGTGAGGTGGATGGACCTAGAGACTGTCATACAGAGTTAAGTAAGTCAGAAAGAGAAAAACAAATACCGTATGCTAACACATATATATGGAATCTAAAAAGAAACAAGCAAAATAAAACAACAAAAAAAGAAAATGGTCAGAAGAACCTAGGTGCTAGACAGGAATAAAGATGCAGACCTACTAGAGAATGGACTTGAGGATATGGGGAGGGGGAAGGGTAAGCTGGGACAAAGTGAGAGTGGCATGTATATATATACACTACCAAATGTAAAATAGATAGCTAGTGGGAAGCAGCCACATAGCACAGAGAGATCAGCTTGGTGCTTTCTGACCACTTAGAGAGGTGGGATAGGGAGAGTGGGAGGGAGATGCAAGAGGGAAGAGATATGGGGACATATGTGTATTTATAACTGATTCACTTTGTTATAAAGCAGAAACTGACACACCATTGTAAAGCAATTATACTCTAATAAAGATTTTTTTTAAAAAAGTAAAAAAAAAAATAAACAATTGGTAAGTGAATGATCAGATATAAATAAATAAGTAAATTCATACATACATACATACATACATACATACAGTCCATACTAATAAAAGCATACTTCAAGGCCTCTTTTGTAAAGAGCCATAGCTTAAGTCTTATATCAAATATATTTTTTAACCTGTCTTGCTGCTGAGTGTGTATCCAAAGTTCAAAGCAATATATAAAAATTAATAGACAAAATTCATAGAGCCACAAAATATTAAGGTCAAAAGGGATTTGAAATACTTGCTCTAATATTTTACTCTTTTCTAGAGCTTAATAAAATGTAGATCCAGACAACATTTAGAACACAAAATCAGGGCACCACTAAGCAGCAGTCCTCAAAAGTAAATCCAGAGGAGAAAGACCAGAGGTTGTGTCCCAGAAGCTGTCAAAGGCTAAGGGTGAGATTAAATGTTAAAAAAAAAAAAAAAAAAAAAAGCTGAAGATTCTAAAGGGAACCTTAAGATGTTCTGCTTGCTCCACCCTGCCTGCCTCTCTATCCAACACCCACTGCTCTCCCACTCATTCAGAGAATTCCATTACACTGGTATTGCTCATATAGTTTTCACTGGCTGAAATAATTTTCCTTTTATTTAGCTGAATGACTCACTTTTAAATATCACCTCCATGTTCCTGAAAAATAGAGTATCCCTGTTTTACTCATTTGTAGCATCCATAATTTTCTTAGATAGAATCTGTATTAATTTTTGCCTATGTAGTGTCTTTGTTTCTACCCCCTTACTTGATTTATTTGTAGAGCACATATTGTATCTATTTTCTTTGCCATTTTGTATTAGTTTCCTAGGGAAGCCATAACAAAGTACCAGAGATTGAGGGGCTGAAACAACAATTACAGAGGCTGGGAATTGAGATCAAGGTGCCCGCAGGACTGGTTTCTTCCAAGAGCTCTCTGCTTGGCTTGTAGATAGCTGTGTTCTCCCTGTAGCTGTGAATGGTCTTCTCTCTGTGTGTGTTTGTGTCTTAATCTCCTCTTTCTATATGGACATCCGTCATATTGGATTAGGACTCATCCTAAAAATCTCATTTTAACTTAATTACCTCTTTAAAGATCCTATCTCCAAAATGCAGTCACTTTCTGCAGCCCTGGACGTTAGGACTTCTTTGGGGGAGGGGTAAAATTCGGTCCATAACACCATTATATTACCAGCGCATTTCTCAGAATCTGGTACATAATAGGTGCTTTTATGTTAAAATAAGATATTTATAAAAGACATGAATTATTTAGTTCAATATTTCTTTGTTCAGTTAAAAGAAATGAGGAACAAACTGCTTTTGATGACATCCTGCAAAACAGCTTCTCAAAAACTGTACTTCCAGTAAAAATATAGTGATTTTGGCTTTTAAATATTAAACAGCCAAGTTTTCTCTAAAAGGTTCAGGTAGGTCTTTTAAATGAACACCTCAAGAAAGGACAGGGCTTCCCTGGTGGCGCAGTGGTTGGGAGTCCGCCTGCCGTTGCAGAGGACACAGGTTCGTGCCCCAGTCCGGGAAGATCCCACATGCCGTGGAGTGGTTAGGCCCGTGAGCCATGGCTGTTGAGCCTGTGCGTCCGGAGCCTGTGCTCCACAACGGGAGAGGCCACAGCAGTGAGAGGCCCACGTACCGCAAAAAAAAAAAAAAAGAAAGGACAATCCAGTAAACTTTTCAGCTGGAGAAGCAAAAGAGACAAATCTTTAGGCTAAAATCTATGGATGATTTCAAAGATTCAAATGTTTGTAAGTACAATGTTTAGTCTTAGTTGTATCAAACATGTGAAGTGTTTGTAAATTGTACCTTCCTTGTTAATGAAGCCATTGCTCTTAAATTTGTGAAGTAAATACATTTGGGGTTGGATTTTGTTAGGTCAATAATAAGATAATATCTTCATAGATTCCTCATGTTTTAGAATAATTATGGGAATAACCATAAATATTAATTCCTATTCAATATGTATGTGCTCTGGAACCCCAAGGTGTGAATAGCAACATCTTATTACATGAACCAGAGTATTCATTAAGTGCTTTTGGTTAATCTTTAAAGAGTACATTAAAATTCAAGTGTTACTATGCATATGGATAGTCTATAAAACTCAAAGAAAGATTTCAGAAGTAACTGGTGAATACCTCCCTAGAGTAAAAACTTATTAATCAAAATATCAACATTAAAGAAAAGAAGGTCAAGTGGTTACACAGAGCCAAGTTTCTTAACAATAAACCTAAGAGAAGAATATTTTGATAAAGAATGGCATTGTGTGTCATAATTCCGGAATTCCAACAATACGTTGTTTCAGTGCAGTTCATTTATAAATGCTTTGTTGCTATTTTGCTTTTTATTGTTATTGTGTTCTATTTTATTTTGTTTTGTTTTTATATTTGTAAGGTGTTGACATGTATTTGTAAAACACCAGTAAAGAGACATTTAGAAATACTACTATGAAATTTGATGACTTTGATGTTTTTAAATTTTATTTTTTAAATATCACATACAATTCACTTTCTCTTTTGATGTACAGTTTTATGAATTTTAACACATGTATAGATACATGTAACTATGCCCATAATAGGACAGAAAGCTGTTCCATCACTCCAAAAACTCTTGGGCTATCTCTTTATGGTTATACTCTTCCCTCAAACCCAACCCCTAGAACAATGATGTTCTCCCTCACTAGAGATTTGCATGTTTGAGAATGTTACATAAATGGAAGCACATCCAATTTACCTTTTTAAGACTGACTTCTTTCATTCATCCTAATACCTTTAAGTTTCATCCACTTGCATGTATCAATAGTTCATTCCCTGAATATATGTATATGTATAACTGAATTACTTTGCTGTACATCTGACACTAAGAAAACATTGTAAATTAACTATAATCCAATAAAATTTACATAAATAAATGGAAGAAGAAAAATGATTAAAAAAATAGTTCATTTATTTTTATTGTTCATTCTTTTTAATAAAATAGTATTCCATTTTATCGATTTATCACAATATATTTACTCATGCTCTCATTGAAGGACATTGAGCTGTTTCCAGTTTTGGCAATATGAATGAAGCTGCTGTAAACATTAATATGCAGTTTTTTATTGTGAGTCTAAATTTTCATTTCTCTAAGGTAAATGCCTAAGAGTAGGATAGCTAGATTATATAAATGGTGTATGTTTAAACTTATAAGAAACCATCTAATTATCTTCCAGAGTGGCTGTGAAATGTTGAACTCTCACTAGCCATATGTGAGAGATCCAGTTATTCCACATATCACTAGAAATTATTGTCAGTATTTTTTCAATTTTAGCCATTCCAGTAGGAAATACAACAGTTTCTTATCCTGGCTGTAATTTGTATTTTCGTAAAGATGAATAATGCTGAACATCTTTTCATGTGTGTATTTACTATTTTTATATTCTCTGTGGTGAAGTTTTTGCTAAAATCCTTCACCTGGTTTTCCATATGGTTGGTTATTTTCTTATTGTTGAGCTTTATTTGTCTTTATATATTTTTCATACAAGTCTTTTTCTGGATATGTGTAAATATTGTAAATATTTTATCTGATTTGGTCACTTGTCTTCATTCTTTAGACATGTTTTCTGCAAGGGAAAATATTTGATTTTGATGAAATCCAATTTACCATTTTTTATGGACTATACTTTTGGTTATCTAAGAATTTTTTGCCTCAGCCTAAGTCATAAAGATTTTTCTCCTAAATTTCTTTCTAGATGTTTTATATTCTTATGTTTTATATTTATAATCAATTTTGAGTTAATTTTTGTATGGATGTGAGGTTTAATTTGAGGTTTATTTTTTTACATATGTATGATCAGTTGTTCCAACACCTCTTGTTAAAAAAAAAACAAAAAAAAACAAAAAAAAAACTAACCTTTCTTTACTAATTTGTTTTTGCACCTTTGTCAAAAATGAATTGTTCATATTTGTTTGAGTCTATTTCTAGAATATTCTCTTCCATTCATCTACATCTTTATTCCTTTGACAATACCACAATATTTTGATTATTGTAGCCCTTTATATTAAGTCTTAAAATTGGTAATATGATTCCTCCCATGTACTTCTTCTATTCCTAAATTATTGTAGCTGTTGCAGTTCTTTTGCCTTTCCATATAAATTTTAAAATCACCTGGTGAATATCGACAAAATCATCTCCTGAAGTTTTGATTAGTATTGTGTTAAATGTATGGATCAATCTGAAGAGAAATGACATGTTTACTATGTTGAACATTGAAATCCATAAATACTGTAAGTGTCTCTATTGAGGTCTTTTTGATTTCTTACATCAGGATTTTTTTAGTTTGTAGCATTCAAATTCTGCACATGTTTTGTGAGATATGTACATATTTAATTTTCTGGAGTTGTAATTGGTTTTATTTTTTCTTTTAAAATTTGCTTTCTATTTGTACATTAGTGTATAGAAATACAATCGACTTTTGTGTGTTGATTTTATATCCTTTGACCTTGCTAAATTGACTTGTTAGTTCTAGGAGGGTTTTTAAAAAATATAGTCCCTGGGATTTCCTACATATATAATCATGGTGACTATAAGTAGAAATAATTTTATTTCTTCATTTCTAATCTACATGTCTTTTATTTCTTTTCTTTGCCTCATTGCACTGGCTAAGAACAACAGTACTACGTTGGAGAGGAGTGGTAAACACAAATATCCTTCCCTTCTTCTCAACCTTAAAGGGAAAACATTCAGACACTTTGGATAACCATGCCACTTTTAATGTACTAGGCTGTGTAAGAGAAGCCAGTAACCAGCTGTTTCTTTTTTCCCAGGTAAGAGGTCTTTAACTTCATCTACAAACTAGGCTGTTATAGTTGATGTAATTTCTATCCCTTTCAGATGACACCTTGGGACCCGGCTCTATCTTTCCAGAACTTTCTGGGGAAGGAAAGAAGAGAATCCTTTCAAGTGATCAAAACCCGAAAGTGGCTTTTGACTCTGGCAAGCCACATCTATCTTGATGAAAAGCCCACATTCAAAAGAGCCTTCTACTCTGAGGTCAGTATTTATTTAAACTTATGATTGAAGAACATATTCTCTTTCCTAAACTAAACTAAACTAAAATTAACAGTTTCATATCTTTTCAAATGCTCTGCATGAAATATTACTCAATTCATTTGAAGCATCTTATGGTCTAGAGATAATATAATGTAATGTCTAAGTGAGCCACAAAAAAATAATTCTTCAACAAATATTAACACATATACATAGGATAATGGGATGCATGTTTAAATATACATGCTATGTTATACTTGTATTCATATTAAATGTATGATACATATATATGTCATATATAAATGTACATAATTATATAAACTCCTCTGAAAACCTAGAAAAAGTTAATAGTGTTTAATACTAATAGGTCTCTCAATTGATAATCAAAAATAACAAGGACCTATTGTTTTTGTTTTTTGGGTGATTTAAAAATCTTTATTGGAGTACAATTGCTTTACAATGGTGTGTTAGTTTCTGCTTTATAACAAAGTGAATAAGCTATACATATACATATATCCCCATATCTCCTCCCTCTTGCGTCTCCCTCTGACCCTCCCAATCCTACCCCTCTAGGTGGTCACAAAGCACTGAGCTGATCTCCCTGTGCTATGTGGCTGCTTCCCACTAGCTATCTTTTTACATTTGGTAGTGTATAGATGTCCATGCCACTCTCTCACTTCGTCCTAGCTTACCCTCCCCACTCCCCTTGTCCTCATGTCCATTCTCTAATTCTGCGTCTCTTTTCCTGTCCTGCTCCTGGTTCTTCAAAACCACTTTTTTTTTTTAGATTCCATATATATGTGTTAGCATACAGGATGTGTTTTTCTCTTTCTTACTTACTTCACTCTGTATGACAGACCCTTGGTCCAATCACCTCACTACAAATAACTCAGTTTCATTTCTTTTTATGGCTGAGCAATATTCCAAGGTATATATGTGCCACATCTTTATCCATTCATCTGTTGATGAACAATTAAGCTGCTTCCATGTCCTGGCTATTGTACATAGACCTGCATTGAACATCGTGGTACATGACACTTTTTGAATTATGGTTTTCTCAGGATATATGCCCAGTAGTGGGATTGCTGGGTCATATGATAATTCTATTTTTAGTTTCTCAAGGAACCTCCATAATGTTCTCCATAGCGGTTATATCAATTTACACTCTTATCAACAGTGCTAGAGAGTTCACTTTTCTCCACACCCTCTCCAGGATTTATTGTTTGTAGATTTTTGGATGATGACCATTCTGACTGATGTGAGGTGATACCTCATTATAGTTTTGATTTTCATTTCTCTAATGATTAGTGACATTGAGCATACTTTCTGTGTTTGTTGGCAATCTATATGTCTTCTTTGGTGAAATGTCTATTTAAGTTTTCTGCCAATTTTTGGAATGGGTTGTTTGTTTCTTGATATAGAGCTGCATGAGCTGCTTATACATTTTGGAGATTAATTTTTTTCAGTTGCTTTGTTTGCAAGTATTTTCTCCCATTATGAGGGTTATCTTTTCATCTTGTTTATGGTTTCTTTTGCTGTGAAAAAGCATTTAGCTTTTTGTTTATTTTTGTTTTTATCTCCATTTCCCTAGGAGGTGGGTCAAAAAGGATCTTGCTGTGATTTATGTCATAGAATGGTCTGCTTATGTTTTCCTCTAAGAGTTTTATAGTGTCTGGCTTTACATTTAGGTCTTTAACCCATTTTGAGTTTATTTTTGTGTATGGTGTTAGGGAGTGTTCTAATTTCATTCTTTTACATGTAGCTATCCAGTTTTCCCAGCACCACTTATTGAAGAGGCTGTCTTTTCTCCATTATATATTCTTGCCTCCTTTATCAAAAATAAGGTGACCATATGTGTATGGGTTTATCTCTGGGCTTTCTATCCTGTTCTATTCATCTATATTTCTGTTTTTGTGCCAGTACCATATTGTCTTGATTACTGTAGCTTTGTAGTATAATCTGACATCCAGAAGCCTGATTCCTCCAGCTCCGTTTTACTTTCTCAAGGTTGCTTTGGCTATTCAGGGTCTTTTGTGTTTCCATACAAATTGTGAAGTTTTTTGTTCTAGTTCTGTGAAAATGCCATTGGTAGTTTGAAAAGGACTGCATTGAATCTGTAGATTGCTTTGGGTAGTACAGTCATTTTCACAATGTTGATTCCTCTAATTCAAGAACATGGTATATCTCTCTATCTGTTGGTATCACCTTTAATTTCTTTCATCAGTGTCTTATAGTTTTCTGCATACAGGGCTTTTGTCTCCTTAGGTAGGTTTACTCCTAGGTATTTTATTCTTTTTGTTGCAATGGTAAATGAGAGTATTTCCTTAATTTCTCTTTCAGCTATTTCATCATTAGTGTATAGCAATGCAAGTGATTTCTGTGCCTTAATTTTGTATCCGGCTACTTTACCAATTTCATTGATTAGATCTAGTAGTTTTCTGGTAGCATCTTTAGGATTCTCTATGTACAGTATCATGTCATCTGTAAACAGTGACAGATTTACTTCTTCTTTTCCTATTTGGATTCCTTTAATTATTTTTTCTTCTGTGATTGCTATGGCTAAAACGTCCAAAGCTATGTTTAATAGTAGTGGTTAGAGTGGACAACCTTGTCTTGTTCCTGATCTTAGAGGAAATGGTTTCAATTTTTCACCATTGAGAACAATGCTGGCTGTGGGTTGGTCATATATGGCCTTTATTATGTTGAGGTAAGTTCCCTCTATGCCTACTTTCTGGAGGGTTTTTATCATAAATGGATGTTGAATTTTGTCGAAAGCTTTTTCTCCATGTTTTGAGAAGATCATATAGCTTTTCTCCTTCAATTGGTTAATATGGTATCAAATTGCTTGATTTGTGTATATTGAAGAATCCTTGCATTCCTGGGATAAACCCCAATTGATCATGGTGTGTAATCCTTTTCATGTGATTGTTGGAAGCTGTTTGCTAGAATTTTGTTGAGGATTTTTGCATCTATATTCATCAGTGATATTGGTCTGGAATTTTCTTTTTTGTAGTATCTTTGGTTTTGGTATCAGGGTCATGGTGGCCTTATAGAATGAGTTTGGGAATGTTCCTCCCTCTGCTATATTTTGGAAGAGTTTGAGAAGGGTAGGTGTTAGCTCTTCTCTAAATGTTTGATAGAATTCACCTGTGAAGCCATCTGGTCCTGGGCTTCTGTTTGTTGGAAGATTTTTAATCACAGTTTCAATTTCAGTGCTTGTGATTGGTCTGTTCATATTTTCTATTTCTTCCTGATTCAGTCTTGGCAGGTTGTGCCTTTCTAAGAATTTGTCCACTTCTTCCAGGTTGTCCATTTTATTGGCATAGAGTTGCTTGTGGTAATCTCTCATGATCTTTTGTATTTCTGCGGTGTCAGTTGTTACTTCTTTTTCATTTCTAATTCTCTTGATTTGAGTCTTCTCCCTTTTTTTCTTGATGAGTCTGGCTAATGGTTTATCAATTTTGTTTATCTTCTCAAAGAACCAGTTTTTAGGTTTATTGATCTTTGCTATTGTTTCTTTCATTTCTTTTTCATTTATTTCTCATCTGATCTTTATGATTACTTTCTTTCTGCTGACTTTGGGGTTTCTTTGTTCTTCTGCCTCTAATTGCTTTAGGTGTAAGGTTAGGTTGTTTCTTTGTGGTGTTTCTTGTTTCTTGAAGTATGACTGTATTGCTGTAAACTTCCCTCTTTGAACTGTTTTTCTACACCCCATAGGTTTTGAGTCATTTTGTTTTCATTGTTATTTTTTTCTAGGTATTTTATGATTTCCTCTTTGGTTTCTTCACTGATCTCTTGGTTATTTAGTAGTGTATTGTGTGACCTCCATGTGTTGTATCTTTTACACATTTTTTCCTGTAATTGACATTTAGTCTCATAGTGCTGTGGTCAGAAAAGATACTTGATATAATTTCAATTTTCTTAAATTTACAGTCTTGATTTTTGACCCAAGATATGATCTATCCTGGAGATTGTTCCATGAGCAATTGAGAAGAAAGTATATTCTGCTGTTTTTGTATGGAATGTCCTATAAATATCAGTTCAGTCCATCTTGTTTAATGTATCATTTAAAGCTTGTGTTTTCTTATTTATTTTCATTTTGGATGATCTGTCCATTGTTGAACATGGGTTTTAAAGTCCCCTACTATGATTGTGCTACTGTTGGTTTCCCCTTTTGTGGCTGTTAACTTTTGCTTATGTATTGAGGTGCTCCTATGTTGGGTGCATAAAGATTTACAATAGTTATTTCTTCTTCTTGGATTGATCCCTTGATCATTATGTAGTGTCCTTCTTTGTCTCTTGTAATAGTCTTTATTTTAAAGTATAATTTGTCTGGTATGAGAATTGCTACTCCAGCTTTGTTTTGATTTCCATTTGCATGAAATATCTTTTTATTCTACCCCCTCACTTTCCGTCTGTATGTGTCCCTAGGTCTGAAGTGAGTCTCTTATAGACAGCATATATATAGGTATTGTTTTTGTATCTAATCAGCCAGTCTATGTCTTTTGGTTGGAGCATTTAATCCATTTACATTTAAGGTAATTAGCAATATGTATGTTCTATTACCATTTTCTTAATTGTTTTGGTTTTGTTATTGTATGTCTTTTCCTTCTCTTGTGTTTCCTGCCTAGAGAAGTTCCTTTAACATCTGTTGTAAAGCTGGTTTATTGGTGCTGAATTCTCTTAGCTTTTACTTGTCTGTAAAGGTTTTAATTTCTCCATGAAATCTGAATGAGATCCTTGCTGTGTAGAGTAATCTTGGTTGTAGTTTTTTTCCCTTTCATCACTTTAAATATGTCCTGCCACTCCCTTCTGGCTTGCAGAGCTTCTGCTGAAAGATCAGCTTTTAACATTATGGGGATTCCCTTGTATGTTATTTGTTGTTTTTCCCTTGCTGCTTTTAATGTTTTTTCTTTGTATTTAATTTTTGATAGTTTGATTAATATGTGTCTTGTTGTGTTGCTCCTTGCATTTATCCTGTATGGGACTCTGTGTGTTTTCTGGAGTTTATTGACTATTTTTCTTTCCCATATTAGTCAAGTTTTCAACTATAATCTCTTCAAATATTTTCTCAGTCCCTTTCTTTTCCTCTTCTTCTTCTGGGACACTTATAATTCGAATATTGGTGCATTTAATGGTGTCCCAGAAGTCTCTGAGACTGTCCTCAATTTTTTCCATTCTTTTTTCTTTATTATGCTCTTTGGCAGTTATTTTCACTATTTTATCTTCCAGGTCACTTATCTGTTCTTCTGCCTCAGTTATTCTGCTATTGATTCCTTCCAGAGAATTTTTAATTTCATTTGTTGTGTTGTTCATCATTGTTTGTTTGCTCTTTAGTTCTTCTTGTCCTTGTTAAACACATCTTGTATTTTCTTCATTCTATTTCCACAATTTTGCGTCATCTTTACTATCATTGCTCTGAATTCTTTTTCAGGTTGACTGCCTATTTCTTCTTGGTTTGTTAGGTCTGGTGGGTTTTTACCTTGCTCCTTCATCTCCTGTGTGTTTCTTCTCATTTTGCTTAACTTACTGTGTTTGGGGTCTCCTTTACACAGGATGCAGGTTCATTGTTCCCATTATTTTTGGTGTCTGCCCCCAATGGGTATGGTTGGTTCAGTGGGTTGTGTAGGCTTCCTGGTGGAGTGGACTAGTGCCTGTGTTCTGGTGGATGAAGCTGGATCTTTTGTTTATGGTGGGCAGGATCACGTCCGGTGGTGTGTTTTTGGGTGCCTGTGACCTTATTATGATTTTAGGCAGCATTTCTGCTAATGGGTGGGGTTGTGTTCCTGTCTTACTTGTTGTTTGGCATAGGGTGTCTAGCACTGTAGCTTGCTGGTCATTCAGTGGAGCTGGTTCTTAGCATTGAGATGGAAATCTCTGAGAGAGCTTTTGCCATTTGATATTACGTAGAGCTTACAGGTCTGTGGTGGACCAATGTCCTGAACTTGGCTTTCCCACCTCAGAAGCACAGGCCTGACACCTGGCCAGAGCACCAAGACCCTGTCAGCCACAAGGTTCAGAAGAAAAGTGAGAAAAGAAAGAAGAAAGAAAGAAAGAAAGAAAGAAAGAAAGAAAGAAAGAAAGAAAGAAAGAAAGAAAGAAAGAAAATAAAGTTTTTAAAATAAAAAATAATTATTAAAAATTAAAAAGTAATAAGAAAAGAAAGAAGGAAGAGAGGCACCAAACCAAAAAACAAATCTACCAATGATAACAAGCACTAAAATCTATACTACAAAAAAAAAAGGACAGACAGATCCCTAGGACTAATGGTAAAAGCAAACCTACACAGGCAAAATCACACAAAGAAGCATACACATACACACTTTCAAACAGAGAAAAAGGAAATATATGTATATATACATCTATCTATCTATCTATCTATCTATCTATCTATATATATATATATATATATATATATATATATATAAGGAAGAGAGTAACCCAATCAATAAACAAATCTACCAATGATAATAAACTCTAAATACTAAACTAAGTTAAACATGAAACCAGAAACATGTTAGATGCAGAAAGCAAACCCCAAATCTATAGTTGTTCAGAAAGTCCATTGCCTCAATTTTGGGATGATTTGTTGTCTATTCAGGTATTCCAGAGATGCAGCGTACATCAAGTTGATTGTGGAGATTTAATCCACTGCTACTGAGGCTGCTGGGAGAAATTCCTTTTCTCTCTTTGTTTGCTTAGCTCCTGGGGTTCAGCTTTGGATTTGACCCCGCCTCTGCATGTAGGTTGCCTGAGGGTGTCTGTTCCCCACCCTGATAGCATGGGGTTAAAGGAGCAGCTGATTAGGGGGCTCCAGCTTACTCAGGCTTGGGGGAGTGAGGGGTACAGAAAGCTGGGGAAGCCTGTGGCAGCAGAGGCCAGCATGATGTTGCAACAGCCTGAGGCATGAAGTATGTTCTCCCAGGGAAGCTGTCCCTGGATCATGGGACCCTGGCAGTGGCAGTTTGCACAGTTTCCCAGGAGGAGAGGTGTAGTTAGTGACCTGTGCTTGCACAGAGGCTTCTTGGTGGCTGCAGCAGTAGCCTTAGCATTTCATGTCTGCCTCTGGTGTCTGCACTGATAGCCGTGGCTCCTGCCCTTCTCTTGAGCTCATTTAGGTGGTGCTCTGAATCCCCTCTCCTTGCGTGCCCTGAAACAATGGTCTCTTGCCTCTTAGGCAGTTCCAGACATTTTCCTGGATTCCCTCCTGTCTAGCTGTGGCACACTAGCCCTCTTCAGGCTGTGTTCATGCAGCCAACCCCCGTCCTCTCCCTGGGGTCTGACCTCTGAAGCCTGAGCTTCAGTTCCCAACTCCCACCCACACCAGCGGGTGAGCAGACAAGCCTCTCAGGCTGGAGAGTGTTGGTCAGCACCTATCCTCTGTGAGGGAATCTCTCTGCTTTGCCCTCTGCACACCTATTGCTGCATTCTCCGCCATGGCTCAGAAGCCTCCCCACCACCACCCCCCATCTCCACCAGTGAAGGGGCTTCCTAGTGTGTGGAACGTTTTCCTCCTTCACAGCTCCCTCCAAGAGGTGCAGCTCCCATCCCTATACTTTCTTTTTTTCTTTTTGCAGTACGCGGGCTTCTCACTGTTGTGGCCTCTCCCATTGCGGAGCACAGGCTCCGGACGCACAGGCTCAGCAGCCATGGCTCACGGGCCTAGCCGCTCCGCGGCACGTGGGATCTTCCCGGACCGGCGAACAAACCTGTGTCCCCTGCATCAGCAGACGGACTCTTAACCACTGCACCACCAAGGAAGCCTCTCATCCCTATTCTTTTGTCTCATTTTTTCCTTTTTTCTTTTGCCCTACCCAGGTCGGTGGGGAGCTTCTTGCCTTTTGAGAAGTCTGAGGTCTTCTGCCAGCATTCAATAGGTGCTCTGTAGGAGATGTTCGACATGTAGATGTATTTCTGATGTATTTGTGGGGAGGAAGGCGATCTCCACGTCTTACTCCTCCGCCATCTTGAAGGTCTCCCAATAAGGATCTTTTGAATGAACAAATAAAGCATGTAATCATACTGACTCTCCCCCACATCTCAGGACTGTGTTAAAGACTTAGTAGAAAATAGGCTCTTTAAATCCTTAAAGAAAGTTTTGTGTAAAAAGTTTTTTTTGCATTTGCATACCCCATATGTATGTTAATAACAAAGTTTCTCTGGAGATGATTTTCTGCTTGGGGCACTATATATTAAAGGTGATATCAAGTTATGTGTATCTTGTGAAAAAATAAAGCAGCCCTGGTGTATCAAGCTTAAAAATAAAGTCACAAAAGAAAAACATGATGTATTATTTCAATAACACTTTACATTCTTATTGCACATTTTATCATAAGATCAATAAAATGTTCCAACTAATAATAAATGCAGGAATTATTCAACCTCCTGGCTTAGCAAATTGTCTCAGGAATGGAAGACAATAACTATATTTTCACCCACTCAGCCATGCAGTTCAATTATTTACCATAGAAAGTCAAAATCTCAAGAATTGTGAACTTTTCAGGAGTCATGTCAATCAGAGCTTGAGTCAGGGAGAGACTGACCCCAGAAAGTAACCAAAATTCACATACTAGGTTTTTGCATCTGGTTTTTCACAAATAAAAATAAAATCTACAACAGTTGCTCATTGTTTTCTTAAATTTTTAAGATCGGAATTTTTATCACATATGTTTCAAAATTATTAACGAAATAGTAAAATGGAGGGAACTGAGATCTTTTTTCCATAGTTAGCCTAACTACTTTTTGAGGAGGGGGAATGATAAGATTTTTCCACGAGATCTTCTAGTGCATAGAGAATGTGAGTCTTACACTGTCTATCCATTGCAAAGCTTCCTGTCTTCAGTGAAATAACAACCTCCTTCAGGCATGCTGTTGCTAGGTTACTATTAAATAGAATTCCTGTAGTGTAATATATTCATAAAGGAAGAGTCAGGAGATAAGTAAGAAAATAATGATAATAACTTTGTCATCAAGTTTATGCAACTTGATGCATTAATATATATCCAGAGGCATTATTCTAGTTGGAGGGAAGAAAGATTTATTTTCCATTTTGAATATTCTTAGTGATTCGTTCAATGTTTCTCATATACCCCAAACAGCTTGAAAGCATTTCAGTTAAAGAGAATACTTAATCCACAAGTCTAGGTTCCTTGATTTCTCAATCAATATTGCAGCTGATTGGCACAAATGCTGACATTTAACAGGGAAAAATTACAAATGTTATATTTGGAGGGGACATAGAGTTGTACATATTCTAGCCTACAACCTTAAAAATAAGTGCAAAGAATCTCAGTTTAATGGATTATGTGGTTTATTATTGAAGTGTTCCATCAAATAATACTTCTTCTACAAAGAGCTCAATGTAGTTAATACATTTACTTGCCCTTGTTATACAAACTAATGATCTTTTATGTATTATAATCACTGGACACAATTTTAAACATGAGATACCCAAGTCAGGAACTCGTAGATAGGGCCTGGCATGAATATATTTTAAAAAGCTCCATTGGTCAATTTGATGAGCAATTTGATTTGTAGAGACCTGCAAGTCTGTAGACCATCAAATAGCAGTTCCTTCCCTCAGAAGGTTTTAAGATGAAAGGGCAGAGGAACATATACATTTAGAATTGTGCACTGGTTGTGTTAATGTTAGTAGAATACCAGAATAACAATATATAATTTACACTCAAGAGGACAAATTTTAACTGAATTTGTTTCTTTCACCAGGTCTCTCCAGTCTTTCTCATTCACACTCCAGAAAGTATATTGCTTTAGAGAAAATGAAAGTATAGAATGAGCAGCTAACTCCATCTGTAAATTTTTAAAAATACAGCTAGAACCAAAAATTGCACCTCTAAAGTGTGAGTTTTGGATTTGGACATTTTTGCAACTGAAACGAAAAAATAAAACCTGCCAGAAAATAGAATTTTTTTTTCCATTTACCACTTTATGCAAGTGACTGTAAAATGTGCAAAATCACCATTGACATCCAGGCAATCCCTGAAAAACAGGTTTGAGTAGGATGGAGGATTAAATATGAGCTGAATTATGTGAATTATGTATGACCAAAAAAAATAATCCAAAAGGGTATAGAATGTACTGATTTTTTGAAATTCTACTTTCCTATACTGATGGTTCAGAGAGCAGGGACAAATGTTATCAAAAATGTTTCTCTGCTTCACAAAGAAAGGTTTTATTCTTTGGTACCTCATCATAAGTATTAACTAGCAATACATACTGATATCCTTCATTTTAGAAAAATTCAGAAAAGTGAGGCTCTAGTAGGATTCTCAACATTTGAAAGAGAAATCCTTTTGAATTTCTATTTTTGCCATCCTTCAATTTTTTTACCTGTGGGCTGGAAACCCTGCAAGATAAAGACCAAGTTTTTCCTCTAATTCTTAAATGGGAACAGCCAGCTTGTTACCTCTCTCTGCCTTTCCTCTCCACTGTCAGCCTCAGGCCAATGAGTCATCTGCTTCTGAAGAGAGCCAAATTGTCTTGGGGCCTGTCAGGGCAGCTTCTGATTCCTCCAACTCTCAGGCAAAGGCTACAAAGTCTATAACTGAACCCCAGCCTTGCCACCTTTCTGTTGCATGTTTTTGAGTGTTTCCCAAAATCTGAGAGGGAATTTTAGCATAAATCAATTAATGAGGAGCTTGTGAAAAATGAGTATTCTCGATTGGCAACAGTTCCTAACAAGGAGCCATCTATGTTTCACAGTTTATCATCAGCATTGAATTTTCATAATGCATAGAAAAATCTGTAAGAATAATGTACCTCACTGATAACAGTGGTTATCTCTGGGAAAGAGAGTGGGATTGAGGTTGGTGGTCAAAGTAACATCCACTTGTTCTATAATATTTTAACTTTATATAATTAATTTATAATTTTAAATGTGTAATATTAAATTTTATATCAATAGTTAATATGAATTTAGTATAAATCAACATTTAATAGAATGACAAGTTCTGTGAAATATTCTGTAAAATAGGGACTTCAATATTGGAGACCTTATTGCAAAGGAGATCCCTTTTCTTTGAGAATAGGAATATATTCAAATTGATTATGATTGATTCCAGTCAGAATATGAGTATTTTGTTGCCTACTGATGCAGATGACCAGATATTGATTGCAGACTTTATAACATTGCTAATCAGCTGAAGGTGAGAGGGAGGGAGGATAAAAATATGGTGTGTGGTCCTCAGCTCTCCACTTCTATGCCCAAGGTAGTCAGCACTGAGACAGCACATACCTGAAAAATCCTCTATAAGTTTTGGTCCATACTACCCTCTAACGTCTTCTCTGAAAGCCAAGCTTTCTTTATGAAACAGACACTAAACCTCTGTGTACTGAGTCTTCTTACCATGAGGTTGTATCTGAATGGCTCAGGGAGGATTTCAACTCACACATACTCAAGTTCCAACACTGGAAAGTTTGCCTTTGTGCAAATATGATTGGACCTTAACATGCACATGTGGAAAACAAAACTTCCAGCTGATTCTGATTAATTGGTTATGAACTACAGCATAATATAATGGCATTATAAATTCATAAACATTGATCGTCATATAGGTCTCTTACATGTAACTTCAGATGTCTTGATTCTCATCTAAGAACTTATTAGCCTGTGACCTTAGGCAGTCATATAATTGCCCCAAGGTTTAGGGTTTTCACTGACAAATGGCGTTAATAATATGTTGCCTCTATTTCCATAGTAAATTCAGTTCAAAAAGATTGCTTGCTTGGCTGTATATTCTCTGTGGGACCCTGGATGGATCACTTCACCTCTGGGTCCTCAATATCTTCATCTTAAAAATTGGGATTATGTTACTGGATCAGTGGTTCTCAATCTCTACTCTGAATCAGAACCCTCAACTGCAAAGTAGGCTCAGGGGATGGGGGGTGGTGGGAAGTGTAGTTAACATGCAACAAGGTCCTGAGCCGTCTTCCTTGCTTCACCCACAGCATCTTATGTTTTCATATTGGATCTTTTTGTGAGATTCTTTTATAACCAAATATAGTTTAAAGCACTGAACTCTGAAGTCGTATCTATCTCAAAATTCTCTAAATCTAATTCACAGGATTTTGGGGCTCAAATTAGGTAATTGTTGTTAGTGTGTTTTGGAAAATGAAAAGCTATCAAGCTTAGTGGCCTTGGAAGTATTAGAGTACAGGCTTAAATTTTCTCAACTTGCAGAGTATATTAACCTTCATTGTTCTTGGCCTGATTTCTCTTGCTCTTGCACCCTTATACTGCTCATAAAAGAACCAACAGTTTCCTGATCACACCCTTTCACAGACGCTGCTCCCAACCAAATGCTGACCTCAGGCAATTTCAGCAGAGGTAGAACATATATTCATAGTAACTCTGCTTCCTCCCATTTTCCATCTGGCAGATCTTAGAAAATAACCCCATGCCTCCACTGGGAATATGGGTGCTCAGGGAAGATTGCTGGGTCCCCATATTAATCATCCTAAACTCTGCACAAACTTGAGTCTGTGGCAGTGAGTCCTTCCTTGAACAATATAGCTGGGTAAGCAGTTTTGCTTTGGCAGTGGGGTCTCTTCACGGTCCTGCTCAGCTCTCCCTTCTCACAAGCTCTATTCTCAAATCCATTAATGCCTCACCCCTGAAGGTTCTCAATATGAAAAGGCCCAATTTTAAGTGTAGCCATTCTGTACTGATAACAGTGAAGAAATAATTTCACACATTTGAGTTAGGAATGACTTGTGAAGACTCAGTACAAGTATATAATTTATAATGTGCCTACTATGCATCAGGCTCACAGGTTACACAGGTGAATAGATAGATTGATTGGTCTTGAGGAAGAGCCATACACATAAACAGTTACTATAAATGCAACACAGTTAAGTAGAAAGATAAGAGTCCATGTTGGGTATTGTGGAGTACAGGACATGGTTAGCTAAATTTGGATCCTTTCAGTAAGTTTCACAGAAATACACATTAAAAATGTATATTTATGAAAATTAAGTAAGAATTAGCCAAATAAAGTTGGAATGGATTTTTTTCAATTGAGAGAATTGCATAAACTATAAAGTAGGCAAAACTACAATCAGATTGTTGTTACTAAAGCATAATATGTGAAGTCCATGCAGAATGACTGGGAACTTAGTTGAAGAATGAGAGTGTGTCTTGGAAGGAGTTTATGCTAATGTTGAAGCATTTGGACTTTATTCTGCAAGTTACAAGAGAACCCTTGAAGCGTTGTAAACTGAGAGGTAATTTACCTCCACAAATTCTGCTTATTTTTACATATGCCTTGAAATGGTTGTTGGGGTAAACCTCTGCTTCTAATTTGCTATTTACATTTGCACATCAAGAGATTTTTATGGAAAATTACATGTAAATTATACGATACCAGTGCTATCAATGCAACTACTTTGAAAACATTTTGCAAATACTGCTGTGGAATATTTTAAAGCATATACGTTTACATCAAAATCCAGATCCCTAAATGTTAACCTCTTTCTGAGTGTTTGCAATGATTCCATCACTGGCAAACACATAGCTCATTTACTAAGGCTTACGTTTTACTGACTGGCTTAACAAGGCACTAGAGGCTTTAGTTTACATTTCTCCCTAAAACGCTGTTAGAATTATGCAGATCTATTTCTGTCACTGCTATTGCTCTACCCAATTATTTTTTGCATATTCATTTGAGTGTTTGATTCATTTTCTTCAACATATTGTCTGACTTCAAAGTGTTCTGAGGTCCCCTCAAACACTTTTGATATTTCTCTCCCAACTAGGTTCTAAAAGGTGGCAGTTGTCTACCTTTCATGAAGTGGTTTGGGAGATTTTGATGCTCTGCCTTTGTAGATTGAAGTGATGGCATCTCACATCCTCTCAGGTGTGTTAGCAGGAAAAGGATGATAAAAGTCTATCATAGTTCTTCCTCCCCAGTCCATTTTCCTGTCCTTTTATATCCCTGCCAACCCCTTCCCCATATACTTTTGAATAATGGAAAAGAAGACTGATCTAAATTATTTCCTCCATTCCGTTTCCACACATGTTCTGCTATTTGTTCCCACTTCATGTTAGGCTATCAGAGAAGGAAGATATCTTGACTGACCTCCAACACTGAAAGAATGGACACATCAAACATTTCACGTTTCTAAGCTACATCTTTATAACAAGATCTGAATAATAATAATAATAATAATAATAATAATAATAATAATAATAGCAGCTACCAGAGATTGAGCAAGTACTATTATGATTTACATAAACTATCTTGTTTAATTTTTTCAACAGCCTTATAAGGATGTCATTACGGTTATCTAGAATTTGCAGAAGAGTAAACTGTATTTATTCAGATGGAATAACATTTCCCAGATCAGACAGCTAGTAAGTGGAAGAGCTAGTATCCCTAATCTCTCTGATTTTAAAACCTGTATTGTTAGCCCCATCCCATGTCTGCTCTGCAATCCATATTTTCAGACATTCACTGATTCATTCAGCAGATAACAGCCCACCACTGGGGAGTGTTAGAAACTGCAGAGGATACAAAGAGAGCAAAGCCTGCATTTTGCTCTCATGAATCATACCATTCAGCAAATAAGTATATTACAAGACAGAAAAAGAAAACAGCACATTGTAGAACATGTGTTGCCAAAGTTCCAAGGAACAGGAGATTTTCCAGCTGGATGACTAGAACGTCTTTTAAATATGCTGCCTCATTAATACTCAGAGAAATGCAGTTCTATGCAGAATTGATTCTACATAGATGTAGAATCAATTTTCCATAATCTAGAAAAATTGAGGGGACACAGGCCTAAGGATGCAACAATTCCTCTTCTAGGATATCCCTGAGAGATACTCTTGAAAAACTTTATTGGGTGAGGCATACAAGTATGTTGATAGAAGTATTGTTTGTAATAAGCCAAAATTGGACAACATAAGTATACATCAATAATAGACTTGATAAATACAAAAAGTGTGATACATCCATGCAATGGGATACTATATAGAATTAAAATAAATACACCATGACTAATGCCTTGTCATCAGTGCATTTCACAAAAACATTAAATGAAAAAAGCAGATCACTAAATAACCCAGAGTGATTCAGTTACATAAAATTTTAAAAGAGGCAAAATCAAGCTATTTTTAAGGTTATATACATACAAGATAAAAGTCGTTCTCACAAAGACCAGGCCATTGATGATCTCTATTAAGAAGGCAGAATGAGGAGCACAGAGAGTTTATATGCAATGGGCATGCCCTAGCTCTTAAGATAGGTATTAGACACTTGAATGATTTCTAATTAGTCTTTATGCTTTACAGTTATCTTTTAAATTGTCTGCATGTTTCAGATATTCTATATGAAAGAGAACTTTTAAATACACACAGTTTTTTAAAAGACAGAGCTAAGAAAAAGTTTGTAATGGGATTATTATTTATCTAAGCATCAGAAAACAAGGCTTTGGCATTAGAGAGAAGGGTAGAAAAGGTAACATAGGCAAAAGTACTGTATAACTACCACCACTATAATTTAGGTTATAGTTATCATAAAATATGGAATGAGTACTCAGAATTTTTGTGGAAATGAAGCCTCTAAATAATATTTGTGTGTTTGGGAGCTCAGTGGAGAGATAACACATGTGTGACACATGAGCTGCTGTGAACAATAGTTCCTGGAGATGATTATGAGTAGGCTGAAGAAAGAGACCAAAATCAACAAAATGAAACGTTTTTGCAATAGTATCTGCCTGTTGTAGGAAGTTCTAAAGATGTGCCTGTGATGAAGTAATATCTACTTAACAAAGATAGCTGTGGAAGATATGGAAGTGAGTTCATTTGAAGATCATAAGCCCTAAAATGTATTAACAATCTAAAAGCATACGTTATGTCAATATTTATTACTTAAAAGCGAGGTAGTTACGTAGCATCATGAAAATAACAGAGGTAAATATTACGATAAAGAGAGTGCAGGGCTTCTGAGAAAAAAATCTACAATAAGGCTAACAGAGGAATACAGAGTGTTCAGACATTTAAAGCTTAAATATAGAAAGGCTGAAAAATATATGTTGTCTGGGCTTCCCTGGTGGCACAGTGGTTGAGAGTCCGCCTGCCGATGCAGGGGACACGGGTTCGTGCCCCGGTCCGGGAGGATCCCACATTCCGCGGAGCGGCTGGGCCCGTGAGCCATGGCCGCTGAGCCTGTGCGTCCGGAGCCTGTGCTCCGCAATGGAGAGGCCACAACAGTGAGAGGCCGACGTACTGCAAAAAAAAAAAAAAATATATATATGTGTGTGTGTGTGTGTGTGTGTGTGTGTGTGTGTGTGTGTGTGTGTGTTGTCCTAGCAGGAACCAAAATTCCTAACTTTCCATGGCTGCAAAAGACTCAGAGATCACAAATCTTAAATGCTTTCAAGTGTCAGAGAAAAAGCAGTGGTAGGAAATGTAATTAACTGAAGAGAGCACATATCACAGACAGGTACTCAGAATAAAATTTTAAAAATGAGTAATACAGATATGCTTTCTGAATTCAGCCTTCAGAAAGTGATCCAGGCCACGAGACTGAGGCTCTTGACAGCTGGTTGCCCTGGATGAGCCTGCAGTCATACAACCAAGAAATGACATAACATGATGTGTCTTGGTTTTCATCCTTGTCACTCAGCACTCTTTCAATTATGTTGCATGTTACCCCTTTCTCAGTGTTATGTCATGAACTGAGCATGATGGGGGTAGGAGCAGATAGAGTGTTTTCTATTTTCTATCCTTGAGTATACTGGAATTTAGACTTTCATTTTTTAATTATTATCAATTCATTTCAAAGGAACACAAAGCTAAATTAATATACAGGTGTGGATTTTAAATTCTCATGAAATAAATGAGGTCATTGTATTCAGCATATTCTTGACATTTTAATGAAGCATATTAACAAAAATTATGTTTCAAAGTCGTTATACTAAGCCATAATGCTCTGTGATGCTGGAACATCATTGGATCTGAAGGAAAAACTAATAAAATTATGTTATGATAATAGTATCAGTAATGACATAATTATAGTGACATTAATGACAATATGAGGGACTTCATTCTAAAATTATCACTACATGGTTGAACAAGTTGAGTGTAAATAAGAAGCCATCATTTGTAACTCATGAGCAATTCTCTGCTTACTTTTTTGTATTATAGTGTGCAGTAGAAATGACAATATTGAGACCTATATTTTACTTGACAAGAGGAAAGCTGAACTTTCCCTATTATCCATCACTGAAACTATCCATTCCAGGCCATTTGAATTTCCCATTCTCTCAACATTTTGATAATACAGTGAGACTATTAAAGTATTCTAATCTTGGACCCACATTATTATTAAACTGATCACCTGCAGGTGGCAGATTTAGTGACTCCAAAAGTGAAGCATCTGAACTTCTACTCACTCAATCAAGTCAGATGACTGGTTTTATTTCTAAGAATAGTCTCCGCTAAAATCTAAGGTAGACAAGCATTTTTTGCTTCCCCACTTGCCAGCTGGAGGGCTTTTGACATGTCACTTAAATTCTTTGAGACTTACTTGAATGGTTTATAAAATGGGAAGTTCCTAATGGAAAAAGAATAGCACAGTGAAAGACCAAGGAAATCAATAGGGGAAGATTGGCTGGCCACATGGGCAAATGAATCCACCTTTCCCAAGGTCATGCTCACTGTTGATAAGGCTTAGATTCAGTCTTTTGAAAATTCTGAAGTTGATCAAGTACTGTAAAATGATTTACACTAGCAAAACTTGCAAGACATGGAACATTGAAGACAATTCATGACAATTTTATATGATGGAAGAGAAACAGTCCCTAAGTACAATATAACCCCCACAGAGTTTCTGTGAACAGTATGAATATCACTGTTCATGCTATTTAATAGTGAGTTACACTATATGGTGATCAAAACTTACCATGGGCTTATTCACCTTTTTGCTGCCAAATAGCATCCAGAAGCCTAATATGCTGTTACACTCTCTAATATGCATGCTCAAGCAGATAAGCCATCTCTCTCTTTTTTTTTTTTTTTTTGGGGGGGGGGCGTTATGCAGGCCTCTCACCGTCCTGGTCTCTCCCATTGCAGAGCACAGGCTCCGGATGCGCAGGCTCAGTGGCCATGGCTCACAGGACTAGCCGCTCCGCGGCATGTGGGATCCTCCCAGACCAGGGCACGATCCTGTGTACCCTGCATCAGCAGGCGGACTCTCAACCACTGCACCACCAGGGAAACCCCAAGCCATCTCTCCTTTGATGGACATCTTCTGGTTACACAAAGACTGAACCAAAGTTTTGTAATGATGACTTTTCTATACTTGGTCAACCTCAGCTCTTACAGTGTCCCAGTAATATTTTTTTAAAAAGAATATACTGCCTCCTTTTTAAATATATGAACAATTCAAAAAATAAAAGTAGAGAGATGGTTGTAATGAATCCTTATATATCTATCACTCAGCATAAACAATT
This sequence comes from Lipotes vexillifer, assembly GCF_000442215.2. Lineage (NCBI taxonomy): Eukaryota > Metazoa > Chordata > Mammalia > Artiodactyla > Lipotidae > Lipotes > Lipotes vexillifer. Next base: position 2,970,089 of record NW_006774049.1, on the reverse strand, counting down.
ATCAACATATATCTCATCTGTTTATCTATAATCCCCTCTACCCTGTTATCACTTTTAGTAGCCACAACAAACCTTTGGGTTAGAGTCCATCATTATCTCAGTTTTACAAAGCAATTTATGCTTGCAAGGATTAAATAATTTGTCAGAGGTCACATCTAGAGAGTGCCAGACCGAGAATCAAAGACAGTTCTGTCTATTCCAGAGTTTTTATCTCTGGTCTGCTTTTTTATGCTCCATGAAAGTTGATGGATTCTAGAACCATGTGAATTGCCATATCAGTCACAGCACTGCCATAAGATAGATGGCACACTTTAATTGGGTAATTTGAGGAAAGGTTGATAAAGTGACTATTTACAAAGGATTAATGAAGTTCCAGGAGTTATTAAAATCAGGAGGAAGTGTCACTAACCCTAGGACCAGACAGGAAAGGGAATGAGTGGTTATAGGAACCCAGATTCTGAAATGGCTGTCTACAGAGTTGCTTGATAAGAGCCCCTTCATTTAAGGGACACTGTCAACTTGAATGAGTCCAGAGAGAGTGGCCAGGGCTATCTCACACTCCCTTCCTTTATTTCATTACTTCTCAAATGGACATTCAATCAAATGCCAGAGGTCAGGATAGCCAGATGGTCCACAGAGATCAGCCTCCCAGGGCACAGAACAGGGTGAAAATGGTGGATTTGAAGGGACCAAAAGATCATGTCCAGCACAATTGTCTATCTATAGGCGGGGAAGATATGGTGTGTTAGTTTGATGTAATGACTCCATTCTTATTAGAAATTTAGGAACCTTGGTGAAGAATAAAGATGATATATATCTTTCATTTAAAAAGCCTGCATTACTTATTACATTGGTAAAGCAGACAGAATTTTTTCAATAATTTCTAGTAATCATTAAATCAAAACCTGAGTCAGCTAGTTTAAAATACGTCTGCACACCACACTTAAAGCAGCATGTAATTACTAACAGAGTATGCAACACATTGTATATACTTAATAAATGTTTGTTGAATACATGTTGATATGGAGAATAACCAAGTTGCATTTGAAAGACCGTGCTCAGGCTTCCCTGGTGGCGCAGTGGTTGAGAGTCCGCCTGCCAATGCAGGGGACACGGGTTTGTGCCCCGGTCCGGGAAGATCCCACATGCCGCGGAGCAGCTGGGCCCGTGAGCCATGGCTGCTGAGCCTGCGCGTCCGGAGTCTGTGCTCCGCAATGGGAGAGGCCACAACAGTGAGAGGCCCGCGTACCGAAAAAAAAAAAAAAAAAAAGACCATGCTCATGGTATTAGGGAGGTATAGAAGAAAAATATAACAGCCCTGTTCCTTTACGGTTTCACTGGTGAGCCAGTGGCAGATGTTTATGACAGTGGCCTCACCCCAGCTGCACTTCGGAAGTTCTGGGGGAACTTTAAAAACGTGAAAATGTTTAAACCCACACCAGCCACACCTACTCAGTCAGAATCACCAGAGAGAGGGCCTGGCGTATATACTTATTAAAGCCTCAGAGGTGACTGTCAAGCATAAATGGGGTGAAGAAGCTCTGATTTGTCTTGAACCTCTTTATAATGAATACAAGCTGTATCTAAAAGTTTGAATGTGGAGTGAGGAAAGAGGAAATCCAAGATGACTTTGCTGGAATGTAATCTCTTTGCAAGTAGAGATCTGTGTCTTTTTTCTTCACTTATACATTCCGAATGCCTAGAACATTGCCTGCCATAGTGTAGTGGGTATTGGATAATAATTTGTAGAGTAAAAGAAATTGTGTAATTCCAAAATTAGGTAATGCACACAATAATTTAGCTCAATGACCACCAAATTATGTCACAACAACAATTTAATCTCTTTATTCTTCTACTTAATTGATTACACATCTATTTGCTTTTATTAGCAAATTTTTCACACTTTCCTTTTTGGCATTTCTCAGTCTAGTGATATATCCAAAACACTGGGCAAGCAGAGAGAAATAAATAATCATAAACTGCCATTAATTCTCACAGTTTTACTGTCTTTTGGGAAGATAGCCCTTCACAGTCAATGGAATGGATATTGTTTGCCCATTTCTGGGTAATGTGCTTGCTGGTTCAAACTGTGCCCTATCCACAAAGATTCCTCTTATCCATTTCCTATATTGCATATTCCTATGCCTATCAAAACTTTAAATATGACAGGATGGCCAGGTCATAAGAAGCATTAATCTTTCACTCAAAAGAGCTCTTCCTAATGAAAGGTTAAGGTGCTGTGTGGCTCCTAAGGCACCAGTTCAGATGCTCCTTTCCCATCTTCTTATCACTTGCCTAGTAAGTTCTTAACAAAGGTTAATTAGATCCCTCTTTCCTCTCATCTCTCCCCTCCTACAAAGAGCTTTCTTTCATATTTTTCAGAGGCAAAAATAATTTTATGTATATACTGTTGACCATTACCTAACAATGTAAGTCTCTAACACATGCTAGAAAGTAATATTTATTAAATGCTGACTACACATCAGATGTTAGAGATCCTAAGGTAGGGTTTATGAAAATGTGTCCTGTCCATCACTATTTTGAAAGGCTTTAATTTGTTCTCAGTGTCCAAAAGATTCTCTGGTCCACATATTGTATGATTCTATTTATATGAGAGGTCCAGAAGAAGCAAATCTAGAAAGACAGAAAGTAGATTAGTGATTGCCAGGGGAGATGGCGACATTGGCAGGGGGAGTGGGGGCTGGTAGCTCATTGTTGTGAGGTTTATTTCTGGGATAATGAAAATGTTCTAATATCAACTGTGGTGATGGGTGCACATCTGTGAATATGCTAAAAACCAGTGAATGTAAGTCAGTTAATTGTTTGGTATGTGAATTATATATCAAAAATGGTGTTTTATAAAAAGAATTCCCTGATAAGTAAGCTTGGAAGCACTCATTACTAAAACACGTTGACATAATAAAAGTTCTGAGGAATCCTACAGTGAAATATATACAGTTAAAGTATGGTTAAATATATTTGCACATGGATAGACTTTTTTTTTTTCATTTTGCCTTACTATACCCATTAAGATCCTTAAGAGTTTTCCCCTAGCATTTTCCTAAACAGCAGTTTGGGAAGTACTACACATATTTGACAAGAACTCATTTAATCTTTACAACAGTTCTTAATGAAAGAAGTATTCCTATTTTAGCAGATGAAATAACTGAAACTTAGGGAGGTTAATAAATTTGTCCAAGATATCACAGATAGCAACAAGTGAAGATTAGCTATGAACCCAAGTTACCACACACAATTATGTGATTGAATGCTAAGCAGACATTAAAAATATGACACAATTCTATATTTGTTGATGTGGAGAGAGAGCTACAATACATCTTGGGGGAAAAGTAGACAATCATAATGTTTATGTAGTATATATTTAGTAAAAAGTATATATTTGAATGTGTAAATGTCTATGTGTATTTGTGTGGGTGTGTATGTATGAATATACTCTAAACAGGTGGTAATGTTACAGACTGATAAAAAGTGTATTTTCAATTTATGAGTATATTTTAATTTTTCAACAGAATACATATATTAGTTGTAAACAAAACATAAGGATAAACAATCCTCTTCTCCTACTTCCTACCCCCTTTTCATATTTCCTATAAGGATAAAAATCATCTTGAAAATGTTTTATATGATAGAGATATAGCTAGGAATCCCAAATATTCTTTTTTAGGAATATGAGAATTTTAAGTTTCCTACCAAATATCTCAGAATGACCCTGATATTGATATTTTTGTTTTTAACCTTAAAATTCTGCTTCTTCCTCCACAGATAAAATGAAATCTAGAATATTTATTTTCTTTTTATAGTTGATAAGTTGTGGCAATCTGAAAAGCACCAAGAAAATCAGAGTTAGAGAGACCTAAGTGAGAAATGAGCCAAGCCCCTTCACATTAGAGCTGAGGGCAACAGAAGTGCAGAGAGCTCAAATAATCTCTCACATGGTGCTGAGGAGAGTGAAAGTTAATCTTTACCTCTCGCAATTCCCAGCCCAGCCCTCTCTCTGCTAAATGACATTATGTCCCCCAGAAACCACACTAATTAAAAATACTCAAACTTCCTCTTTGCATGGGCAAAACCTGTCGGATGATACCCAGCAGGTGTCTCAAGACCAGTGCCTTCAGCGCTGCAAGAATGAATGCTTTTACCTGTCCCACTATCCCAATAAACAAGAGAACAAATGTTTTCTTATATGGTTCTGTGGCAGAACATGCCATGCTAATGTAGTGTCACAATGTACTTGCCAAGGAGAGATTTCTGCGGCTCCATTCCAATCCTGGCCACTGGTTGATATGCTTTAGAGCTGGGTTACAAAACCTCCTGCTCTAAGTTGTTGCCCTCACAAGATTTTTCTGCATATAGTCTGTGTTTAGTTTTGCCCTTCATCAGGGAAATGCAGGGAGCTCAGGAAAGCTGAAGAATATAATGCCTAGGAGTCCAGGGATTTTCCTTTTCACATAATAGCAGTCAAGTTTCAATTCAAGAAACAGAAATATGATAGCTATCTAGCTAGCTAGATAGATAGATAGAGACAGAGGACAAATAGAATCTTTTAAAGCAACCTGATTTTTTGGAACTTATCTGACATTCATAGCTAAACTTCAATGTTATTACAAACTGATCTGATGGTTATAATTAAATCAATATTGTTATGTTGGACATAATCTCACAGAACACCTACTTCAAACAAGGTCACTGTGTAACACAAAATATCAAACATTCCCCTCTCATTAAATGAGTGACTACTACTTCTTTACCAAGGAGAGCTTAATCCCTCCTTTTGTATACACCTCAAAATTGCTTCTGCCTTCCAATAACATCCAATTTATTTTGAGACCCTCCCCAAATTTACTCAACCAAAACCCAAATCCTGCAATAGATATTTCTGATATTTTCTTACTGAGATACCCCACATTTCTCCATGGTTTATAGTCTCTCTCACTTCAATGAGTAATAAACACTTCTTCAAATTAGGTACACCTGTGGTCTTTGGCTGAAGAGCATTGACTATACATTCTCTCTCTACATAGATATACAATTGACTCTTGAAAAGTACAGGTCCATTTATATGTGGAGTTTTTTTCAATAAATATGTACTAAAAGTTTGGTTGAATCTGCAGATTTTCTACTGCATAGATCGTTGGTGCTCCTAACCCCCACATTGTTTAAGGGTCAACTGCATATATACAGAAAGATAGATATGGGTATAGATAGATAGATGAATTTATTTTTGTAACAGGTATTTGACCTTACACAATTATGAAAGCTGGTTTAATACTCTCTGTAATGCTGTTATCTGCCCATCTGATGCTGGATCTTGAAGTGCATAGGGCAGGCAGTTGGGAAAGAAAGGTGGGTGAGAGCAAGAGCAAGCTGATCATTGGTGACAGCAATATAAACTCATATTTAGCTTAATATAGATACCGATGGTTACATATAGAAATATTTATAGATATGCCTCTACACACTGGTTAGTATATACACAAATATCTTCTGGCCCAATCAGTTGTGAGGGCCAAGAAGCAAAAACACCTCAGTAGCAAGGAGGGCACCTAGGAACCAGATCTTGGTTTCTAGTACCATTCTCTAATAGAAGTAACCAGAGGGCTTCCCTGGTGGCGCAGTTGTTGAGAGTCCACCTGCCGATTCAGGGGACACGGGTTCGTGCCCCGGTCCGGGAAAATCCCACATGCCACGAAGCGGCTGGGCCCGTGAGCCATGGTCTCTGAGGCTGCGCGTCCAGAGTCTGTGCTCCGCAACGGGAGAGGCCACAACAGTGAGAGGTCTGCGTACCGCAAAAAAAAAAAGGAACCAGAGCTCCTTGGAAAAATGGCTTATTCTAACACCGGGGCAGAAAATATACAATACAAGCCTGAAGTATCTTTTAACTCCCAAAATTCAGAAAGTTCTCCCCAAAAATCACTTTGTTGGAGATATGTTAAAGGGATATAGGAGCCATTGAAAGAGCTCCTGATAGACAACATTGGAACACTTTGGGCAACAAAATAAAGTGGTATTGAATTATAACCCCCAAAATAAAATAAATATTTATGAGTCCATACTAATACAAGTAAATTATTGAACAAAAAACAAATGGGGAGAATAGACAAATCTCTCATGTAGAGGATCCCAAATAATAGATGTTGCTCTTCTGCATTGAAAGAGGTAGAGCCTAACTAGCACTCTTAAGTCTGAGCTGAGACTAGTGGCCTTCTTTCAAATAATACAGTGTAGAAGGGAGAAGGAAAAAGAGTAACTTTACAGTGGACAAGCTCAACAAATACTACCACAAGCCAGGATATAAAAGCTAACAACAGTTGATAAGTCTGTATGCTTGAAATCATGTGATGAGAATGCTACTTTACTTCTGTGTTCTTCTTCCCCAGATCCCGTTACTCTAGAATAATTATGAGAAAGAAAAATCAGAAAATTTGAATAATAGGACTTTCTACAAAATTCCTGACCAATAATCCTCAAAACTGTTAAAGTTACCAAAAACAAGGATAATTTGAAGAACTGTTATAACCAAGAGGAGCCTAAGGGCTTATCACTACTAAGAGTAATTGTGGTATTCTGGTTGCAAACAGGAAGCAATAAGAGAACATTATTGAAAAAAAGTGAAGAAATCTGAATAAAGTTTGCATTTCAGTTAATATAATGTATCAATATTGGTTTATTAACTGTGATAAATATACGATACTAATGTAAGATAATAATTGGGAAAATTGGGTGTGTGATATATAGAAATCCTAACTTCACAATAATTTTGAAAATCTGAAAGCATTCTAAAATTAAAAGTTTATTTAAAAAAAAGAAAGAATGATATAGAACCTACAGCATAAGCTGTGGCCCACAAAGATGGACTGAGACTTCTGTCAGTTCCCATTGCCCTTAACTTGTTGACATGTGTGTCCAGACCATGTGTGGTTAGGTCTTCATAATGGTGGGACAGGCAAACGCTCAGGAGTCAGAGAAGCTGGAGGAGGATCCTGAGGAAGACTTAAATGCACTTTAAGGTATTTATTATAAATGTTCATCATCTCTTTGGAACAGATTTTGATAGAAGGAGGGCAACTAGAGCCAATGTGAGTTTAAGTGTCCCTGAGAGTGAGTAGGAGGGAAGTGGGAAAAAAACTAGAAAGTGGGCATGAGATAAGACAGGTTTCAACCAGATGCCAAGGCCCAGCACTAATCCAAAAACAAAGAAAATTCTCCTCTCATGGATAAAACTGTTTATTTTAACCTAATAAATATTGATATTAGTATTTGTTAAGGATCTCACTCAAGAATGACCATTGTGTTTTAATAGTTAACATAAAATTTAATGATAGCTTGGTTATTTTCCAAAAGCAATTCACAGCTAGGAATTCCAATAGCAATTCACAGCTATTTGATTCAATCAAAACAAGAGTTGAATTTTAATTTTATATCCTGACTCAAAAATACAACAGCTGGCCTAAAGTCACTTCTTTTCTGCCTTCTTTGTCATTGAGGCTATGGAAGCTTATTGACTCTTTTAAACTGTGATCTTCTCAAATTGCTTGAGACTGTCTCTCAACTAGACTGTACAAGTTTTAAGACAAGGAATCACACAGCTTGTTTTCATCACTTCATCCTCAGCAACTTGCAGAGTGTCCAGCACACAGGAGGGTCTGGTAAATACTTGTTGAATGAATGATTTAACAGAAAGGGTGAATTTGCAAATAAAAATATTAATATTACTATAGTAGTATCATGGTTTAATGGAAAGATCATGAGCTTCAGAGTCAGACAACTCCACCACTTGGGCGTTGAACAAGTTATTTAACACCTAAACTGAAAGCACATATAATCTACACTCTTATGACTCATAGTTTTACACCTTTAGCCCAAACTACTTCTCTGAACTACCGTTCTGTGCATCCACTTGCTTGCTTTACATCTCCATTTGGACACTTAGTAGACTTGGCAAACTCAGCATGTCCAAAATTGAGCTCCAGAGGAGGTCCTACCCCATAAAAATAGTTTTTTATGGACTGTTCCACATTTATTAATGCCTACTCCATTCTTCTAATTTCTTACACCAAATATTTGATGTCATCTTTAATCCTTCACTTTTTCTTCAAACTCTTCAACTGGTTCATCAGCAAATTTTGTTATATCTAATTTTCAAAATATTTATCATTTGACCATTTCCCACCATCCCTACTGCCATCACTCTGACCTAAGCCACTATCACTTCTCACCATGATTATTGCAATAGGGTCTTACTGATCTCCCTGCTTCTGCCATTGTACTCCCTGAAGCCTGTACTCAAAACAGTAGTGTGAACAAAGATTGTTGCCTGCATATCAGTAAACAAAGGATGTTGTAGCCATCAAGCCACCAACAACTGTAGCCACCCCCAACAGTGCACCCTGAGGGAATTCAAACTGGAGAAGAACAGGAAACTGGCCCTAGATAGTCAAGGTGCATATCGAAGGAATTATTTCATTAAGCTGAGGCTCTTGCATTTTCCAATACATAGAAAAGTGTCTGTTTATTCTGTAATTAGCAGTAATCTTTTGATGTTCGACAGTCTGTGTTTTTTGGCAAAAACTCCCCCTCTATATTCTGGGTGCTCCCTTACCTCTTTGAAACAGTTCCTCAGAGCTATCTGAGAGGCTGTCTTCCCGGTGCAAGTCCTCAGTGATGCCCCAAATAAAACATAATGCTCTACTTCTAGGTTGTGCATTTTTTTTCAGTTGATAGTAGCCACATTTATCTCCTTAAAAACATAAGTCATAACTGTGTTTCTATTCATAGAAAAGGACAAAAAGCCAAAGTTCTTACTAAGGGGTATAATGCCCCATAAAATCTGCCCCTCTTATCCTTTGCTTTACTTCTATGATTTATCTCCTATTAGTTTGTCCCTTATTCACTGAGTCTAGCCACAATGGCTTCCTTAGAGTTCAATTTCATCTGCAGCAAACTAAGGATAATGATAAAATACCTAATCTAGGTTTTATCAAAGGTAGTAAATGAAATAATGTATATAGAGTTTGGCTCAGAGCTTGCTTCTGGGAAGCACATCATCACCATCATCATCGCCATTATTAGTGCTTCCCAAAGAAGAATTAAAGATAGTATATTCATCTTTATCACTGACCTCTTTAACCATATGACTAAAAGTCACTTTCAACTGCTTACCAAAGTCAAGTTTATTCTCCTAGGTTAAAAAAATTATCGTAAATTTATTTCCTTAAAAGTTTTCTTCAGACTTAAGAAGGACTTCCAAAATGCATTTTCAAAATTATTCTGAATTTCAGAAACAACACTTGCAAAACACTATTTGGCTGGGTAAACACTCAATTGATCGCATAAGTTCCAATGCTTATTGTTAAAAATCAGCTCTTACTTCAATCCTGCTTTATACAACAGACAGTGTAATATATTTGATTCATATTTGAATAATATTGTGAACAGCTAGCAATAAATAAGACAAATTTAGGTAATGCCTTTGTTTTCTTTCTGAGAAGTTTTTGAAAGATGGGAGCAAGTGGAAGTTTTTGTTGCTTCCATTGTTTTTGCTGTTTATTTGTTTGTTTTTAAGTTTCCCTTTGTGTTTGGCTTCAGAACTTGGAAATACTTCTGACACCAGTTTTATCCTGCTATAAAAATTGTGAGCTTGAGAAATAAAATTTCTTTATACTTTTACCATTGATTTATTTAAAACTGGGGTAAGAATTTTTGTCTCTGTGCTTTATAGTATTATTCCAAATTTTAAGAGATGTTTGGAAATATCAATTCATATGATTTGAAGAAAGATCCCTTGATCATTGGCCTATCACTGGTGGACCACCATCATGTTTCTCACCCAATAGCAGTCCTTTGGATAGGAGATTCACTTTCCTGTACTGATGACTTCCTAGGCAGACCAGTATTCTCTTACATGGAGCTACACAAACTGCTCAGGTTCTTTTCAATGGCCTCCAAAGGCCCAGAAACCTTGAGTTAGAAGGGATTTTGCCCACATCCTCTTCCCTTCTTTTGTATTATTCCATCAAACTTCCCACATTCAGAAACCTCAAGTCAAAAATAGCCACAGTGTCCCTGCAAGTCTCCTCAGTGCAGAGTCTGCATGTCAAAATATTTTATGTTTAAGACCCATCTCTCTCTCTCTCCATAAAACATATGTTTCAGGCACACACAAAATTTTTTGTTTTTTAAAATGTTTTCCTTGGCGTATTCATCATATCTAGAATAGTGAATGTAGACTGAATGGATGAATCTTTCCCCCTATAGAACATGTATGATCCATGTAATTTTAGTATCTATCATTCTGTTAATGTTACATGAGGGAAATCCAAGAAATTACCTTGATTTGGAGATTTTGAGAAATCTTCCAAAGGTAATATGTGTGGGTACTGTATGATACAAAATGTCAAAGCCTTGCAAGAAAAAAAACTAAAGAAAATTATAAAGGACAAAGATCACCATGGGGTTTACAGAAAATATCTTATTGTTACAGTCGCCTATTTTAAGCTGATAACAATTCAATTTCACTTGCATACAAAAACTGTACATTTTTCTTTCTCTGCTCACATTATATGTTATTGATACCACAATTTACATCTAATTATTTTGTGTATTCATTAACATAATTTAGTTATGGTTATTTTTAATACTCTTGTCTTTTAACCTTTTATACATATATAAAAGTTATGTACCCATTACCATTACATACCATTATACATATATAAAAGTTATGTACCCACTACCATTACAGTAACACAGTATTCTGTATTTGTCTAGATATTTACCTTTACCAATGAGTTTTATACTTTCTTATGCTATCACACAATGAGACCAGAGCTCTGGGACACTGAGGGTCCACCACCACACCAGGCATTGTGAGCGATAACAGCATTGCTACCTTTTCCTCACAAGATGAGATGGAAAAGCAGCCAGAAGAGTGAATTTGATAATGAAAAGCACAAAGATATAGATCCTGGAACCTGAATGGGAAGAGATGGAGTAGCTGGACATGCACTGATCACACAATTACAAATATGTAGCAACCTCTTCTCTACCCATTATCCTAAATCTTCATCAATTAATCACTACATATCACATGAACAGTTGAATTTTGTAAAACTGTTTAAAATAAAATTATTTATATAAATGAGGACCCACAAAAAAAAATCTATCCAGGGTCTGCACATCCCAGGGCTGCCCCTTCCATATTAGTCACAAGTTGTAATCATGGTATGCAAACAATTGTGTCTCCTAATATACCATAAATATTTATGTTATAGTGCAAAGATTCCCTAGCCCTTTTTATAATGGCTTCATAACAGTACAGAAAGTGGATCTAGCACAATTTTCATAATAATCCTCATAATATTCAACAGTTTATTTGGTAGTGAATTCATTTTGTGCTTGACCTTTCAGTTTTCCCCTCATTAATTTGGTTTTCCCTTGAAAGTTGTTTTTTCCCTTATTTATTTTTTTTTATTTTCTCTACTGTTGTTTTAATTTCTTTTATAAGGTTTGTTCCTCCATTAATGACTTTGTTATTTATAGTTATTATTTTGTTTCAGTCTTTGGCTTTACTCTATATACTTAAATTTTTCTTCACATCATAAATTGACAGCCTGATCCTGCGGTAACTTCTCCTATTAGACATCCTTCTGTCCTATTAGACATCCATTTGGCATTTTCTTTTTTCGTTTTTTTTTTTTTTCTGGTTTTAATTCCGGTTTGCACTGGTTCTACCTCCGCCAAATTTTGAACTCTTCAGAAATTAACTTTGGTTACTATTATAATGCAATCTGTATTTTATTCTGTGGTGAAATTGTAATTTCTTTCCCTTAACTTACTCATGTTCAGGAACCCTCTTCTAAGCCTTGACTACAGGAAATTCTCATTCATTTTTAAAACTCATGCTCAGATATTACTTCTATGAGGCCCTCATACTCTCAGGCAAAATTATTTCCTCAATTGTCTGATGCCTCTGGTTTATGAATATCTCTTTTACTATGTATCTCTGTCTCACTGTCTAGACTGGGTCTCTGAGTGTAGGAGACTGGTCTTGCCAGTTGGTTGTATCTCTAACACTTAGCACAACTTAGAGTACTTCATAGCTGGTCAATGGATACCTCTCTTTGTAGCTCTTCCTCAGAAGAAAAACAAAAATTCAAATCTATTTTCCGCTCTGGTTGCATTCTTGTTCATTTTACTTAATTTTCATTGTAATTATAAACAACCACAAAGTACAATCATTCATGCATCTCCTTCTGAGATTAAAGAGATTTTAATAGTTTGTACTGTTTGCTTTTCACATCTCCTTAGTTTAAAATAAATGAAACATTATAAATATGATTAAAGCCTTCATTCCTCCTTTCCTCCTTCCCTCCCTTTCCAGGGCAAATGTCCTGACGTTGGTGTATAAAATTCTCATGCTTGCTTTTTGACATTTAAAATATAGATATGATCTATAAACAATTTCTATTGCTGTGTTATGTGTTTTAAAAAATCTCAAAATTATACTGAGTAGAAAAAATGTGATAATTTTTTATTTTGCAGTACGCGGACCTCTCACTGTTGTGGCCTCTCCCGCTGCGGAGCACAGGCTCCGGATGCGCAGGCTCAGCGGCCATGGCTCATGGGCCCAGCTGCTCCGCGGCGTGTGGGATCTTCTTGGACCGGGGCACAAACCCATGTCCCCTGCATCGGCAGGTGGACTCTCAACCACTGCGCCACCAGGGAAGCCCAAAATGTGATAATTTTTACCACTACTTTCCATTTTTAGACTTGCATTTTAACATGAATGAACAAGAAAAGTAAACAAACAAACAAATAAATAAACCAATAAATAAATTTTTATTCCTATAATCTCACTGGTTATATCCAAGCTTCTAACATCATAAGTAGTTTTTTGCTTATCTATCTCATGTATTAGTCAGGGTTCTCCAGAAAAACAGAACCTGTAGGGTGTGTATGTATGTGTACAAAGAGATTTATTTTAAGGAATTGGTTCACTTGATTATGGAGGCTGGTTAAGTCCAAAATCCAGAGTGGACTGGCAGCCTGAAGACACAGAAAAGCCACAGTTCCAGTTTGTTTCTGAAGGTTGTCTGCTGTACAATCACGAAGAGCAGATGTTGTAAATGAAGTCTGAAGGAAGTCTGCTGCTGTCCCTTCCTCAGGGGAAGTCAATCCTTTTGTTCTACTCAGGCCTTCAACTGATTGGATGAGACCCACTCACACCCTGGAGAGCATCTGCTTTACTCAACATACACAGATTTAAACGTTAATCCCATCTGAAAACACCCACAATAATGTTTGACCAATATCTGGGTACCTCATGGCCCAGCCAAGTTTAAACATAAATTAACCATCACACTTGCCAAAATTTGTTTTCTTAGTTTCTTGTGTTCAGGAGAGGTGTGCCATAGCTGAAACATATTTCTTTCAGAAGATAGAGCCTCATATCTAATAGTCACCGTAACCTTAATGATAGTCATAGTATCTCCTCATTCCCGATCTTGTATTTTTCCCTGTACATTACAAGTAATGAATAAATCCATCCTGATACATCTTTTTTCATTTAACTAATAGGAGTGACTAAAACCCATTTTTTTACATGAAATAATTACACTTCCTCAAATTGTTCTCTGTTTCTCATGTGAATGTTCCTTCTGCTTCTTTTATGTCAGTAACCCTTAGGTAAAACCTTAGCCTTCTGCAGCCTTGAGCTCTATGGCATTCGTGCCTAATTGAAGTGATGTTTAAACCAGTATGTGAGATTTTAATGAATCCTTCAAGCTTTCCTTCAAGCAAACATTACTACTTGAAGTTTTACTTCACTTATGTTTGTATGATTTTAATTAGTTCACCAAGGCTGCTTCTTTTAAACTTTCTCTTTGACTCTACCAATTCTCCTGCCATTTTTTTTTTACAACTTTATTGGGGTATAATAGCTTTACAATGGTGTGTTAGTTTCTGTTTTATAACAAAGTGAGTCAGTTATACATATACATATGTTCCCATATCTCTTCTTGCTTGTGTCTCCCTCCCTCCCACCCTCCTTATCACACCCCTCTAGGTGGTCACAATGCACCAAGCTGATCTCTCTGTGCTATGCAGCTTCTTCCCACTAGCTATCTATTTTAAATTTGGTAGTGTATATATGTCCATGCCACTGTCTCACTTTGTCACAGCTTACCCTTCCCCCTCCCCATATCCTCAAGTCCATTCTCTAGGAGGTCTGTATCTTTATTCCTGTCTTACCCATAAGTTTGTCATGACATTTTTTTTTCTTAAATTCCATATATATGTGTTAGCATATGGTATTTGTATTTCTCTTTCTGACTTACTTCACTTTGTATGACAAACTCTAGGTCCATCCACCTAACTAAAAATAACTCAATTTCCTTTCTTTTTATGGCTGAGTAATATTCCATTGTATATATGTGCCACATCTTCTTTATCCATTCATCTGATGATGAACACTTAGGTTGCTTCCATCTCCTGGCTATTGTAAATAGAGCTGCAATGAACATTTTGATACATGACTCTTTTTGAATTATGGTTTTCTCAGGGTATATGCCCAGTAGTGGGATTACTGGGTCATATGGTAGTTCTATTTGTAGTTTTTTAAGGAACCTCCATACTGTTCTCCATAGTGACTATACCAATTCACATTCCAACCAGCAGTGCAAGAGTGTTCCCTTTTCTCCACATCCTCTCCAGCATTTACTGTTTCTAGATTTTTTGATGATGGCCATTCTGACTGCTGTGAGATGATATCTCACTGTAGTTTTGATTTGCATTTCTCTAATGATTAATGATGTTGAGCATTCTTTCATGTGATTGTTGGCAGTCTATATATCTTCTTTGGAGAAAAGTCTATTTAGGTCTTCTGCCCATTTTTGATTTGGGTTGATTGTTTTTTGGTATTGAGCTGCATGAGCTGCTTATAAATTTTGGAGTTTAATCCTTTGTCAATTGCTTCATTTGCAAATATATTCTCCCATTCTGAGGGTTGTCTTTTTGTCTTATTTATGGTTTCCTTTGCTGTACAAAAGCTTTGAAGTTTAATTAGGTCCCATTTGTTTATTTTTGTTTTTATTTCCATTTCTCTAGGAGGTGAGTCAAAAAGAATCTTGCTGTGATTTATGTCATAGAGTGTTCTGCCTATGTTTTCCTCTAAGAGTTTGATAGTTTCTCACCTTACATTTAGGTCTTTAATCCATTTTGAGCTTATTTTTGTGTATGCTGTTAGGGAGTGATCTAATCTCATACTTTTACAAGAACCTGTCCAGTTTTCCCAGCAACATTTATTGAAGAGGCTGTCCTTTCTCCACTGTACATTCCTGCCTCCCTTATCAAAGATAAGTTGATCATATGTGTGTGGATTTATGTCTGATCTTTCTATCCTGTTCCCTTGATCTATATTTCTGTTTTTGTGCCAGTACCATACTGTCTTGATTACTGTAGCTTTGTAGTATAATCTGAAATCAGGGAGCCTGATTCCTCCAGCTCTGATTTTTGTTCTCAAGGTTGCTTTGGCTATTCTGGGTCTTTTGTGTTTCTATACAAATTGTGAAATTTTTTGTTCTAGTTCTGTGAAAAATGTCATTGGTAGTTTAATAGGGATTGCATTGAATCTGTAGATTGCTTTGGATAGTAGAGTCATTTTCACAATGTTGATTCTTCCAATCCAAGAACATGGTATATCTCTCCATCTATTTGTATCATCTTTAATTTCTTTCATCAGTGTCTTATAATTTTCTGCATACAGGTCTTTTGTCTCCTTAGGTAGGTTTATTCCTAGATATTTTATTCTTTTTGTTGCAATGGTAAATGGGAGTGTTTTCTTGATTTCACTTTCCGATTTTTCATCATTAGTGTATAGGAATGTCAGAGATTTCTGTGCTCAATTTTGTATCCTGCTACTTTACCAAATTCATTGATTAGCTCTAGTAGTTTTCTGGTAGCATTTTTAGGATTCTCTATGTATGATATCATGTTATCTGCAAACAATGACAGCTTTACTTGTTATTTTCTGATTTGGATTCCATTTCTTTCCTTTTCTTCTCTGATTGCTGTGTCTAAAACTTCCAAAACTATGTTGAATAAGAGTGCTGAGAGTGGGTAACCTTGTCTGTTCCTGATATTAGTCGAAATGGTTTCAATTTTTCACCACTGAGGATGACATTGGTGGTGGGCTTCTCATATATGGCCTTTATTATGTTGAGGAAAGTTCCCTCTATGCCTACTTTCTGCAGGCTTTTTATGATAAATGGGTGTTGAATTTTGTCAAAAGCTTTCTCTGCATCTATTGAGATGATCATATCTTTTTTTTCTTTAATTTGTTAATATGGTGTATCACGTTGGTTGATTTGAGTATATTGAAGAATCCTTGCATTCCTGGAATAAAATCCACTTGATCATGGTGTATGATCCTTTTAATGTGCTGTTGAAGTCTGTTTGCTAGTACTTTGTTGAGGACTTTTTCATCTATGTTAATCAGTGATATTGGCCTGTAGTTTTTATCTTTGTGACATCCTTGTCTGGTTTTGGTATCAGGGTGATGGTGGCCTCGTTGAATGAGTTTGGGAGTGTTCCTCCCTCTGCTATATTTTGGAAGAGTTTGAGAAGGATAGGTGTTAACTCTTCTCTAAATGTTTGATAGAATTATCCTGTAAAGCCATCTGGTCCTGGGCTTTTGTTTGTTGGAAGATTTTTAATCACAGTTTCAATTTCAGTGCTTGTGATTTGTCTGTTCATATTTTCTATTTCTTCCTGATTCAGTCTTGATACGTTGTGCATTTCTACAAATTTGTCCATTTCTTCCAGGTTGTCCATTTTATTGGCATATAGCTGCTTGTAGTAATCTCTCATGATCTTTTGTATTTATTCAGTGTCAGTTGTTACTTCTCCTTTTTCATTTCTAATTCTATTGATTTGAGTCTTCTCCCATTTTTTCTTGATTAGTCTGCCTAAAGGTTTATCCATATTGTTTATTTTCTCAAAGAACCAGCCTTTATTTTCATTGATCTTTGCTATCGTTTCCTTCTTTTTTTTTCATTTATTTCTGATCTGATCTTTATGATTTCTTTCCTTCTGCTCACTTTGGGTTTTTTTTGTTCTTCTTCTTCTACTTGCTTTAGGTGCAAGGTCAGGTTGTTTATTCGAGATGTTTCCTGTTTCTTAAGGTAGGATTGTATTGCTATAAACTTCCCTCTTAGAACTGCTTTTGCTGTATCTCATAGGTTTTGGGTCTTCGTGGCTCCATTGTCATTTGTTTCTAGGTATTTTTTTGATTTCTTCTTTGATTTCTTCAGTGATCACTTTGTTATTAAGTAGTATATTGTTTAGACTCCATGTGTTTGTATTTTTTACAGATCTTTTCCTGTAATTGATATCTAATCTCATAGTGTTGTGCTCGGAAAAGATACTTGATACAATTTCAATTTTCTTAAATTTACCAAGGCTTGATTTATGACCAAGATATGGTCTATCCTGGTGAATGTTCCATGAGCACTTGAGAAAAATGTGTATTTTGTTGGTTTTGGATGGAATGTCCTATAAATATCAATTAAGTCCATCCTGTTTAATGTATCATTTAAAGCTTGTGTTTCCTTACTTATTTTCATTTTGGATGATCTGTCCATTGGTCACAGTGGGGTGTTAAAGTCCCCTGATATGAATGTGTTACTGTCAATTTCCCCTTTTATGGCTGTTAGTATTTGCCTTATGTATTGAGGTGCTCCTATGTCGGGTGCATAAATATTTACAATTGTTATCTCTTCTTCTTGGATTGATCCCTTGATCATTATGTACTATACTTCTTTGTCTCTTCTAAAAGACTTTATTTTAAAATCTATTTTGTCTGATATGAGAATTGCTACTCCAGCTTTCTTTTGGTTTCCATTTCCATGGAATATCTTTTTCCATCTCCGTACTGTCAGTCTGTATGTGTCTCTAGGTCTGATGTGGGTCTCTTGTAGACAGCATACATATGGGTCTTGTTTTGTATCCATTCAGCCAATCTGTGTCTTTTGGTGGGAGCATTTAGTCCATTTACATTTAAGGTAATTATCGATATGTTTGTTCCTATGACAATTTTCTTAATTATTTTGGGTTTGTTATTGTAGGTCTTTTCCTTTTCTTGTGTTTCTTGCCTAGAGAAGTTCCTTTAGCATTTGTTGTAAAGCTGGTTTGGTGGTGCTGAACTCTCTCAGCTTTTGCTTGTCTGTAATGGTTTTAATTTCTCCATCAAATATGAATGAGATCCTTGCTGGGTAGAGTAATCTTGGTTGCAGGTTTTTCTCCTTCATCACTTTAAATATGTCATCCCAGTCTCTTCTGGCTTGCAGAGTTTCTGCTGAAAGATCAGCTCTTAACCTTATGGGGATTCCCTTGTGTGCTATGTGTTGTTTTTCCCTTGCTGGTTTTAATATGTTTTCTTTGAATTTAATTTTTGATAGTTTGATTAATATGTGTCTTGGCGTGTTTCTCCTTGGATTTATCATGTATGGGACACTCTGTGCTTCCTGGACTTGATTGACTATTTCCTTTCACATATTTGGGAAGTTTTCAACTATAATCTCTTCAAATATTTTCTCAGTCCCTTTCTTTTTCTCTTCTTCTTCTGGAACCCCTATAATTTGAATGTTGGTGTGCTTAATGTTGTCCCAGAAGTCTCTGAGACTGTTCTCAGTTCTTTTCATTCTTTTTTTCTTTATTCTGCTCTGTAGTAGTTATTTCCACTATTTTGTCTTCCAGGTCACTTATCCGTTCTTCTGCCTCAGTTATTCTGCTGTTGATCTAATGTAGAGTATTTTTAATTCCATTTATTGTGTTGTTCATCGTTGCTTGTTTCATCTTTAGTTGTTCTAAGTCCTTGTTAAGTGTTTCTTGCATTTTGTCTATTCTATTTCCATGATTTTGGATCATCTTTACTATCATTATTCTGAATTATTTTTCAGGTAGACTGCCTATTTCCTTTTCATTTGTTAAGCCTGGTGGGTTTTTATCTTGCTCATTCATCTGCTGTGTGTTTTTCTGTCTTCCCATTTTGTTTATCTTACTGTGTTTGGGGTCTCCTTTTTGAAGGCTGCAGGTTTGTAGTTCCTGTTGTTTTTTGTGTCTGTCCTCAGTGACTAAAGTTGGTTCAGTGGGTTGTGTAGGCTTTCTGGTGGAGGGGACTAGTGCCTGTGTTCTTGTGGATGAGGCTGGATCTTTTCTTTCTGATGGGCAGGTCCACATATGGTTGTGTGTTTTGGGGTGTCTGTGGACTAATGATTTTAGGCAGCCTCTCTACTAATGGGTGTGGTTGTGTTCCTGTCTTGCTAGTTGTTTGGCATAGGGTGTCCAGCACTGTAGCTTGCTGGTCGTTGAGTGAAGCTGGGTGCTGGTTTTGAGATGAAGATCTCTGGGAGATTTTTGTGTTTTGATATTATGTGGAGCTGGGAGGTCTCTTGTTGACCAGTGTCCTGAAGTTGGCTCTCCCACTTCAGAGGCACAGCACTGACTCCTGGCTGCAGCACCAAGAGCCTTTCATCCACACAGCTCAGAATAAAAGGTAGACAAAGTAGAAAGAAAGAAAGAAAGAAAGGAACAAAGAGGATAAAATAAAATAAAGTAAGATAAAATAAAAAAAGTTATTAAAATAAAAAAATAATTATTAAGAAAAAAAAACAGGGACGGATAGAACCCTAGGACAAATGGTGAAAGCAAAGCTATACAGACAGAATCTCACATAGAATCATACACATACACACTCACAAAAAGAGGAAAGGGGGAAAAAATAAATAAATCTTGCTCTCAAAGTCCACCTCCTCAAATTAGGATGATTCATTGTCTATTCATGTTTTCCACAGATGCAGGGTACATCAAGTTGATTGTGGAGCTTTATTTAATCCGCTGCTTCTGAGGCTGCTGGGAGAGATTTCCCTTTCTCCTCTTTTTTCTCACAGCTCCCAGGAGCTCAGCTTGGGATTTGGCCCCGCCTCTGCGTGTAGTTCACTAGAGGGCATCTGTTCTTCGCTAAGACAGGATGGGGTTAAAGGAGCAGCTGCTTCAGTGGCTCTGGCTCACTCAGGCCAAGGGGCAGGAGGGGTGTGGATGTGAGGTGAGCCTGCATTGGCAGAGGCCAGCAGGATGTTGCACCAGTCTGAGGCACACCATGCACTCTCCCGGGGAAGTTGTCCCTTGATCTCAGGACCCTGGCAGTGGCGGGCTGCACAGGCTCCCCGGAAGGGAGGTGTGGATAGTGACCTGTGCTTGTGCATAGGCTTCTTGGTGGTGGCAGCAGCAGTCTTAGCGTCTTAGCATCTCATGCCCGTCTCTGGGGTCAGTGCTGATAGCCGCAGCTTGCGCCCATCTCTGGAGCTCCTTTAAGCAGCACTCTTAATCCCCTCTCCTCGCGCACCAGGAAACAAAGAGGTAAGAAAGAGTCTCTTGCCTCTTCGGCAGGTCCAGACTTTTCCCCAGACTCCCTCCCGGCTAGCCATGGTGCACTAACCCCAGGCAGTCTGTGTTCACGCCGCCAGCCCCAGTCCTCTCCCTGTGCTCCTACTGAAGCCTGAGCCTCAGATCCCAGATCCGCCCACCCCAGCGGATGAGCAGACAAGCCTCCCAGGCTCGTGAGTGCCAGTCAGCACTAATCCTCTGTGTGGTAATCTCTCCGCTTTGCCCTCCTCAGCCCTGTTGCTGTGCTCTCCTCCACGGCTCCGAACCGTCCCCCGTCCGCCACCTGCACTCTCCACCCATGAAGGGGCTTCCTAGTGTGTGGAAACCTTTCCTCCTTTACAGCTCCCTCCCACTGGTGCAGGTCCCGTCCCTATTCTTTTGTCTCTGTTTATTCTTTTTTCTTTTGCCCTACCCATGTACATGGGAGTTTCATGCCTTTTGGGAAGTCTGAGGTCTTCTGCCAGCATTCAGTAGGTGTTCTGTAGGAGTTGTTCCACGTGTACATGTATTTCTGGTGTATCTGTGGGGAGGAAGGTGATCTCCACGTCTTACTCTTCCACCATCTTCCCCTGACTCCCTGCCATTTTTCTTATATTCTAAGATGACTTCTATTGTAAGATGCATTGTGGATGAATAACAACTTTTCTTTTTCATGTGGGTGAGTGGACAGGACTGAATTAAATAGACATATTTTCTTTTATAAAATAAACTAGCTGCCAAAAGAATGTATTTATCTATGTAATTATATAGCACATTCTTTTTCAATATCACAGTCAAAATTTGAATAAAACTTCTTCTCCTTAGCCAGAGTCCAAAGAGTCTTCTCATTCTTTTCTAGCCACTGGCAGTTAGGAATAGCATCATAGTAAAAAGCTACTATTCATAACTTGTGCTTATGTCAATCTGGAAACTTTTTTCCTCTGGTCTTCTTCTGTATATATTTTATTTATGTTTGATTTTGGAATGCATGTAATGTAAACTACAGTAAATAATTTTGGAAACGTTACATCTTTTCCTATGCTCTGTAATTCTGTCATCATAAAAATCAACAATTCCTTGTAGGCTTGATGGAAAAGTACTAATAACACTGTTTGCAGGGTGATGTTTAGAACTATAACTTTTCAATTTTGTTTTCTGGTTATTTATTTAATCATATGTCTTGAGTTATTTCATTCAATTATTTATCATTTAATCTAGGTGTCTAGATTTTTGGATTTAAATTCATATAAGTGTTATGGTCTTATTGCTAGGCCAGCATTTCATTTTGTTTTTAACTTGATTTTCATCTTTTTGCCTACAATATCATGTTTTTCCCCTTTATGAAGAGTATCTTCCTTCTAGTCTCTTTGATATTCTCTCCTTACCTATTTTATTGAATACTTAGCTTATTTATTTTAAATTTTTTGTTTGCTAATATGGTAGGAGAAATTTGCAGTAGTTTTTAGATGCACACACTTCATTCATCAGAATGGGACTGCTAAATCCAAAGGCTAAATCAAGACACACATTCATGGAACTAACAAATACAAATATTAAAAAGCTAATGAAGTTTTTTATTATTTTAATTTGTTCCAACTTCAGCAGGAAAGAAATCAAAGACACCACAATACAGTAGTGATGAACTGAACTCTTAGAATCTTAGTAGGTTTCAGTTAATGAACACTATTTTCTTGGTATGTATGCTACATAAAAAAGATCTTGCACATTAATTAGAGCCCATCCTCATCTCCATCCACCTCCAAAATTGGTGCAATTGGGGGTGACGAGCATCACTGCTCATCCCACAAAAGCTGGAGCACCCCTTTAGACTACAAGACTTCACTGTGTGGATGGAAGGAGGAGGGGATGGCACATACAACCACTTTATCATAAAGGAATGAAGTTATCCTGAAAGAGAGACATGGACTTTGGTAGTAAGATAAGTCTGACAGAGAATGACAAAAACTGTGTGATCTCGATTATATGTAGAACCTAAAAAATCTGAACTCATAAATATAGAAAGTAGAATGGTAATTGCCAGGGGCTGGGGGAGGAGGGTGTGGGGAAATATTGGTCAAAGAGTACAAACTTCCATCTACAAGATAAATATATTGTGAGGATCTAAATTCCAGCATATTGACTATAATTAATAATATCAGATGTTCTACTTGATGGTTGCTAAAATAGTAGATCTTAAGAGCTTACTATACACTCACATACAAAAAAAGAAACTACGTAAGGTGGTGGATGTGACTTTATTGTGGTAATCATTTCAAAATATTACATGTGTCAAATCATCATTTTGTACAGCTTAAACTTACAGAATATTATGTTAATTATATCTCAAAGATAAGCTAAATGAAGAGTAGATGTAAACAGGAGAGTACCTTGGGTTTCACCTTCAGGAACTAAGTTAGGGGTGGAGTTTACTGAAAAGACATACCTTTAGTCTCTAAGTGCTTCTTTATTGAGGTTCAAGGAAAATAACCCTAGTTATCTTTCCTTTCATCCTTAGGTAATACTGCCAGAAACTGATGTGTGTGTACATATTGTCTCCTTAGGGCCTTAAAAAAGTTTCTTAAAGACAATGATGATAAGGCTGAATCTTGAAAAAACTAATACATTTTATCAATATGGGTGAGGAAGAAAAGACCTAGGAAAAGGAAAAGGTATAGACAAAGGTGCTATCTTCCATTCTGAATACAAATTACACTGAGATAAAGACTTGGAGACGAGCAGATGGAAATAGAAATATCAGCTTTATTCCTGATGAAGGCTGTTCTGAAGGAAATGATGTAGATACGTAATGACAAAACACTTTCTGATACTCTCATGTGGTAGACAACATCTGACATGTCTCCCAGTGGTGCTGGTATACTCCAGTTTATTTCTGATTTTCATGCCCTTGTGTAATCCCCTCTCCTTGAACATGGCCTGGACAAGTGGCTTGCCTCTAATAGGTAGAGTACAGCAAGAATAAGATATCACTTTTTACACTGAGTTATAATGAAGCTCTGACTTGCATCTGCTCTTCCTCTAATCTTTCTCTTCCTGGCTCTACTCTGCTTGCTTGCTCTGATGAAACAAGCTGCCTTGTTGAGAGTTGCCTTGTGGAGAGACACACGTAGAAAGGACCTGAGAGTAGCTTCTGGCCAACAGCCAATAATGACATGAGTAAGCTGGGAAGTGGATCCTTCCCCAGTTAGCCTTGAGATGACTGCAGCCCTGGACAGTACCTTGATTTCAACCCTTGAGAGATAGTGAATCAGAGGATAAGCCAAATCTGGATTGCTGATCCATGAAATTGTGAGATAGTAAATGTTAAGTCCTTAAGTTTGGGAGTAAGTTATTAGGCAGGAATAGATAACTAAAAACTTCTAGAAAGCACAGTCTCACATGAAAAAATAAAGTTCATGTATGAAGAGAGAATCCCTATATCCAAGGAGAGACTGAGTCTGTACTAAAACAAAAAACAGAACATACTGAGCCACAAGTCCCTGCTCCTATTTCTCAAATTCACCAATTAGATAAACATTACCTTTTCCCCCAGAAAGAATTATTTAAGAAGTAGAATTGTCCAAATATGACCCTATGTTGTTTGGGCAACAGCTTGCTAGAATTTGAGAGCTCACCCTTCTCCCAGCTAAAGGAGAAGCCTTCACGTTTAAATTCCCATGGAACCAGGACCAGCCTTTTCATGATCTAAGAGACTGCATCATTACAGACCTCAAGTTCCAGGTGCAGGGTAACTGGCTTTTCCAGACAATATTGTAAACAGCAAGCAGGATAAATCCAGAATTCATAGTGACAAGTAATCTGTGTGTTTCTCCACTGACAAGGCCCCTTTCTCTTGCTTATCCTAAAGAAGCATTCATGGGGTTGGGGGTATTGTTCCACTGGAGCAGAACCCATTCTGGGTTTAGTTGATACCTGGGTTGGCATGCCCCTTATTGGGATAATGGGGAGAGTGAGAATTTCCTACAACTCTGTCCCTGGCTTATGAGAGATCCTTTTCCAATATAGTCTATTTAATAATTTATGCTGTGTTAAGTTATGAAATCCATTCCAACCACTTGCATGACACTCCCTCACTCTCAGCAAGACAGAGAGGAGTAAGAGGTGAAGATATGTCAGAAGTGTTTCTTCTGTAATTTTCCATCTATTAGAGTGGAAATGTAAACAGAGAGTGTTAAGGATACCTTCCCCACCTCTTACATGCAAGTGCATGTGAACAAATACATCTACACACTTATCAATGAAAAGTAGAGAAATATGAAAAGTTAGGACAGATTAGAGAGAAACAGATGGGTCTGCAGAACAAGATAAAAAAGTAAGTTCAAGGACATGGTGTGGTAGAGTGTCAGAACGCCACATCAGTAGGGACAACCTATTGTAAAACTTCATGTTGTCCAACCCAAGAGGAGTGTGGCCCTTGAGCTGTGCAATGCAGTGGCCTTAGCAGAGCCCTTAGATGATATCAGTCACTCCTATTTCCTTCTCTCTCTTGACCTGTCTTATTTTAAGGATGATAATGTTAGAGGTACAAGTGAAAAACAAAACAAACAAAACAAAACAAACACAAAAAGTCTAAATGAGTCCAAGACCTGCCACCAAGGTGCTGAATTTCCTCTTACCTTCTTGTTGTATTTGTGGGGCTGCTCAAAATAAGTAGCAAGATGATTCATCATAGTGTCTCGAAGTTGTCTGACAGTACTCTATTCTGGTGTCTGACTGAAGCTACTTATATCTTGTGTCACTTTCTGCAGTGATTCAGTTTTAAGCAAAGATTAATGCAGTTAGAGCATTTTACAGGAATAGTAAATCACCCTTGCAACTGATTGTGACTCTGGAGCTGCCTAGCCTGTGAGTTATTCACATAGCTCTCCAACATCGCTTTCATAAACAGGCATTGTTTCATTGATTGTTAATCATT
>NW_006774049.1:2942620-2944581 GCF_000442215.2 Lipotes vexillifer | reverse complement strand
CCTGCTGAAGTTAGAATAGGCCCAAAACCAGGAGAACAGCAAGCTTTTATTCAAAGGAGCAAAAAATTTGCAAGATGTATAAAATGTCAAGCTACTCCATGTCCCAGACTTTTCATATGGTGATGAGCAATGAATGCACACTGAATATATATTTAGGAAGTTTGTATTTAAAGCTACCAACTATCTAAATCATCTGAGCAGTCCTTTCTGTTACTCAATCTATTAAATTATTTAGTTTTTTGCAAGTCTTTCTTTTACCATACTGGTTGTGTTTAGCAATGATATTTTCCTGTGTCAAAATAAATGAAAGTCACACAAGTAAATATCATAAGGAGATTCACTAGGAAGATTAATCTCTCCTTGTTTTTTTTTATTATCTATTCCCAGAAGATAATATTTGTAGAAAAATTTAATTTTCAACTTACAACATCACAGTCAATACCTTGCTGTTTGTTTGTCTTTTAACCATTAAAAATCTTTGAGGGCTGTAATGGTGCACACACCAAAAGCCCTTTAAGCACAGGTACCCTAGAAAAGTGTGCAGCATGTGGGAGAGACTCAAAAGGTCTATTGAACAATAGTCTTCAACAGTCTAACAGGACCACATGTCTTCCTTGAGCTTTTCAGTGATGCTCATTTAGATGTGGGAAACTTCACCTAATGGTAATAGATAAAGAAATCATTTCACTTGACGCCCTCATTCCTCTCACTATGGGACCAAGGCTATTTTGAATTCCAGCTTCTTTATTAGATTCAGTCCTCCCAGGAAAAATTATATTGCTCAACCAATCTGTGAAATAAAGTTGAGAGAAATCATCGCTGGGAATATCAACCTGAAAACTGACTGTGCATCAGACACCCTTTCCTGCTTGGTTTTGCATAGTCACGATGTTAATGCATCTTTCCTAGTCAAGGGAAATGTCTTGGGAATCTCCTTCCATTGCTTATTGTCTAATGAGGGTCAGTGGCTACTTGTCTAATTTAAAAGTGGCATAACTAGACAAGTGTAGGAAAAAGAGCTGCCTTGGGTAAACCACAGGCAAAGAACTTTGGAGAAATATGTATTTAGCTCCATTTTATGACTGCTGACAGCATGTCCTTTCACTCAAGTTCATTGTAGTCAACTATCACAGGTTAAATCTATAATCTCTAAGTTTGTTTCCTTTGCTGACATTCAATTTTATCCCCAAATAAAGTTCTTTGTCTTCTATTTCCATAGTTGAAGAGATTGAATTATGTGTCTCATTCATCTTCCATGTCAAGTGGGGGGCTTAAGAAAGGGTGGACAAGGCTGGGACACATCACCTATTGGGTTTAAGTGGGTTTATGGTAGCATATTTCTTCTTCTTGATTATGAAGTTCAATTTAGGATCAAGTTGCATTAAAATTGTCAAATTCAACTGGTAAAACACAAATTCCCTTGACAATGCAAAGGACCTGAACAGATTATAAGAACTGACATGTGGGATCCAGATATTAGAAAAGCTTAAGGGCAGGGAGGCAAAGTGAGGAAATGGAAAGTCATGTGAAATGATTTCAGAAGTATGCCTGACAATCATGAGAGCTCTTATTATGGTGTTAGAGCCCTTATATGAAGAGACACAACAAAGCCTGACTTCTCTCTCTGCTCTCCACCATGTGAGGATACAAGGAGAAAGTGGACTTCTGCAACCAGGACATGGGCCCTTAAACAGACACTGGATCTGCTGGCACTTTGATCTTAGACTTTCCAGCTTCCATAACTGTGAGAAACAAATTAATGTTGTTTAGGTCACCCAGTCTATTGTGATCTGTTATAGAAGATAGAACGAAGATACCATTGGATTCCACTGCTTTGTTGGTCTCATCTAAAGGACATGATAAATAAACATTTATCTTTAGGAAACAGATAAATCAGTCTATGTTGTCATATAACATATTTTAATCATTTTTATTTTATTTAGCTAATAGGGAAAGAGGAA
>NW_006774049.1:2939734-2942609 GCF_000442215.2 Lipotes vexillifer | reverse complement strand
AAAGAGGAAAGCAGTCTTTACTATCCCTTTAGTTTTTTTTTTTTTTTTTTCCTTTCTTTATTATTATTATTATTTTAACTTGGAGCAGTAAGGATGGAACAGAATTGCCCTTGAAAACTGCTAAGGCAGAATAATCTTTAAGTAGCATCTTCATTTTTGTACTGTCTGAGAATGCTTCACTGCTCCAATATTACTCCTCAATAGCCACCAAGAAGCTAATATATTTACTGCATAAAGTCTAAACAATCTGACAATCTACAGCAGTACTGTCCAATATAACTTTCTGCAATGTGGAAAATAGTCTATACCTACACTGTCCAATATATGACTATTAAGTGTTTGAAATATGGATAGTACAGCTGAGGAAATGAGTTTTAAAATTGTATTTAATTTCAGTTAATTTAAATTTCAATATTCCACTTGTATTGGATATATCGGACAGTGACAGTTCTATAGTTTCATCATTGTCTGCCTTATCTTCTTACAGAGACTTTTGAATTATTCAAGCCAGACAAAGTATGTCTCAGGGCAGTTTTTCACCATTGTTATGGCTTATGAACCCAATTAGGATACCAGATTATACAGATTTATTTCATTGATTCTCATTGAAAAATATTTACCTTATACACACATAATGCACACCCATCCATCTTACTTACTAACATGTTTATATAAAAACACACAGTGTTAAAGTTGAAAACATTCCATAAACATCCAAAGATGTCTTACCATATCTAGGCAGCGAGGGTTTTCACTCTTGTTTATTTTGAAAAAAGCTAGTAGAGTCAGGACCAACTTTTATTCAGTAAATTTATCTTCTAAAATAGTTATAAATACTAACAAGTCTTATGGGAAATTGAGCTTGTGCGGAAAGCTATAGCAGAAAAAGTGAGATACAAGGCTCTGGAAAAATATAGGTTATAGTTCCTTGTGGATGCAGCTGTGGAGAGCCATCATAGTTAAGGGAATCAGTGTACTCCTAAAGATCATAAAAGCCTGCATTCTAGTCCCAAATCTACCACTCATAGCCATGTGATGACCCTGGCCAAGTAAACGGACTTCTCTGAGTCTGAGCTTCCTTATCCATAAAAGAAGATATTAGTTCGTGACTCTTAAAATTATTGGGAAGATTAAATAATATATGCAAATAGCTTGGTATTTAACAGACTTTAAATACATTAATTCCTTGCCTTTCTATTTTAAAGCAAACATTTTGAAACATCTGAAAATTAATTGAAGCTATGTATCTTCCAGAAATACTCATCAATCAGACATTTCTGTGAAATAAAAGTTCCATGTGACTTTGTAAGCAGGCTCTATATAACGAGGGTGCCTCCAGGCACCAGGCAGATGGTCACATTCTGAGGGGAAAAATAAAAAAGCTTCTTTTTCAGAAAATCCTCTTTGGTTTGTTCCTTCATTAGGATTTGGCAAAATGCCACCAACAACAAATGGATATGAATACAGGCAACCAAAGAGGCTGTGCTTGTACCCCAAGTCTTGGCATATGGCACCAGATTCTCTCACCAGGCTCTCAAAACAGCTGCTCTGCACTGTCCCCACCTTTTGTTACCTCTGCCAAGAGTGTCCAAGTTTAGGGAAGAATCTGCCGTCAGGTTGTTCTCCTATGTTCGAAGATCTACGTTTGCCTTTTGAGCAGTAGAGGTCCCTTTTAAAATCTTTCTTTACACTTCCTGGGAATGAAGGAGATATTTAACCTTTGAAGTACATCTATCTTTTCATTAATATCGAAGGGATAGCAAGTCTTGGTAGAAAAATGTGGATGGAGCTCTATTCAAATCTCAACCTGACATTGTTCTTGCAGTTCAATAAAGTTATTTAACATCTTTGATAGTTGCCTCTTTTTCAAGTGGAAATAAACAATATTGGATAGAAGTGTAGTGATTAGAAATCTTGATGCAAAGGAGAATTGTTGGTGGTCACAGTGATATCAGTAGTGGTCACAGGAGTAGCAATAGCGATATCTAACATTTGTTGACTTTTTATTATGTATGAGATATGGTTCTAAGTTGTTTACAAGAGTTAGTCATTTAATCCTTACAGCCACCTCATAAACAGATAAATAGTTAAGAAATAGATGAAGAAACTGAGGCAGAATGAGTTTAAATAACATGCCCAAGATTACAAAGCTAGAAAGGTTTGGAATGAGGTTTAAAACTCAGACAGTCTGGCTCCAGAGCCTGCGCATTTAACCATTACTGCAGGTATTAAAGGAATGCTAAGTATTTTCATGGGGAATGAAAAAAAAGATGCACAGGAAATTGAGTATGTTAATGAAATCTCCATTGGTGAAAAGCAAATGACAACTATAGGGTCTGTGAATGATTTCTAACTGGCTTAGAAAATTTGCTAAGAGAATAATAATTCAAAATTAGTCCTTTTTATGGGAACCCAGAAATAGTGCTACAAAAATCAAAATCATTACAGGCATATCACAAAGAAGTAGTATAATTTATGCAATTGAGCAAATCCTGAAAGAATTGTTTTTATATTTTAATTCTTGACAGAATAAATTTAGTTAATGGGTTTTATATTCTTAAATTTACATTCGATATTAATGCTAGTCTGTATTTATATGTGATTTTATATACAGTACATTAAACACAGCCTGAGCTGATGAAACTGATTTTATTAAATCTGGCAAAAATTAACCACTTGTTAAAACGAGATTGGTCTCACGTGTATATTTAAAATCTTTTTTAATCAGGTGGATTTCTTTTTTTCCTCCTATCAAGGACCATAGATCTAAGGAGCAGAATATCAATTGAGAGCTACGACAAAGTTAAAAAGTAGATTCATTTAGATTAACTTTTTTTTAGGCTTTTTTTTTTTTTTTTTTTTTTTTTTTTTTTTT
>NW_006774049.1:2874862-2939358 GCF_000442215.2 Lipotes vexillifer | reverse complement strand
TTTTGCGGTACACGGGCCTCTCACCGCTGCGGCCCCTCCCGCCGCGGAGCACAGGCTCCGGACGCGCAGGCCCAGCGGCCACGGCCCACGGGCCCAGCCGCTCCGCGGCACGCGGGATCCTCCCGGACCGGGGCACGAACCCGCGCTCCCCGCATCGGCAGGCGGACCCCCAACCACTGCGCCACCAGGGAAGCCCTAGATTAACTTTTAAACCTATAGAAGTAGCATCTTCACTGTGCTTACTTTGAATATTTAGAACATGCAATACATCCTTCAGTTATAAATGAGACAAGCCCTAAAATATATATTTTGGTGCAATATAAGGCCTGTAATGAGAAAGAATGTTAGGTAACTGGATACAGATTGAGATAGAAACACATACAATTAGGCAAAGGGACATTAACAGATGAAAGAAAGAAGATGGACAAGAAACAAGGAAGAAGAAGACCTTAGCCTCCCTAAATCTGGTTCTCTGTTATTTCAGTTCAGATCTGCTTGGGTTCTCCTTCCCTCTGCCTCTGTGCAGAATGTACATCTATGAGACCTCACTCAGAGGTCTAGTCCTGCCTTGCCTCTTGCATAGTAACTGCATTTGTTTGTGTCAACTTAAAAAATGCACAACGTGAGAGTTGCAAGTTAAGTTTTATTTGGACCAAAATGAGGACTGCAGCCCAGGAGACAACATTTCAGATAACTCTGAGATACTGCTCCAAAGAGGTAGGCGGGGAAGATCAATATATATGTGATTTTGGCAAAGGGGGAGTACATGCAATCAAGAACATATTTTTGCAGAATGTCTCATGAGGGTTACTGCATGTCACAAGGAGCAGATGTCGCCATGAAGGAATTTAGTGTTTTTCTAGATATGAAGAGATGCAAGAATTGGGTTCATAAAATCAGCTCCTGAAAATATCGAACTATCTGAAGACCTGTTCTGTCAGTTGTCCTCAGAGCACAGAGTGCCTCAGTTCCTGATCTCTACAGTGAATTCCTTTCAGGGGATGTAGAAGATCAGTAGCTGCAGTGGCACCTGATTTAATTCTTGTAGAGGCAGAGGACAAGTGCCAATTTGTAGTTGACAGTTGGATCATAAACTTTACAAAGTTTCATAGCCATTTATGGTGTGATAAGCTGAATAATGTTTCCCCAAATATGTCTGTGAACTAATCCTGGGAACTTTGAATATATTACCTCACATGACAAAAGGGAATTTGCAGATGTGAATAAATTAATTATCTGGAGATGATAGGGAGAATATCCTGCATTATCTTGGTGGGCACAATATAATGTCAGGGTCTTTATGAGAGGAAAAAAAGGAAGGTCAGAGTGTGAGAGTACAAGAGACAGAAATGTGACAAATGTTGCAGAGGCTGGAGTGGTGCAGGACCCTGAGCCAAGGAGTATGGGCTGCTACTAGAAACTGGAAAAGGCAAGGGAACATAATCTCCTATAGAGCTTTCAGAAAGAATACAGACTTATTGACACATTTTGGACTTCTGACCCCAGAATGAAAAGATAATAAATTTGCATTGTCACTTAAGTTTGTGGTAATTTATTACAGAAGGAAGAGGAAACCCACATATAAGGGCTAGTCTAGAATCATTTCTGCATCATTACTAAATATAGAAATCTCTTTTTATAGATTTTCAAATGCTCACTTTCCCCTAAATCTTGAGGACCTAGTATGGATAAATAACTACAAAAGTATCCCAAATAGGAGAAAAGGTGTTTGGCCGGAAAAAAATATAACAGTAGCTAGATTAAACTTAATTCATTTGTTCAAGGAATACCTTCATTGAAAGATTCCACCCAGGATGTAGAAAGTTGAAAAGTTGCTCTTGCCTAACTAAATTTAAAAAGCAAATTAATCTAAAACTCATAACTTTTCTTGAATCTGTCCAGGAGTTAGGGTTGCAGGACAAACAACTTGCCTGAAATGTAAAGATCTATAAGCACCTCTATGAAAAGATGGGCAAAACTACTGGCTTACCTCTAGAAGAGCATGGGGAAAAGTTGAGGCCAGCATATAACTGGTGAGAACAATTCAGCTACAATTTTTAATGAATTGCTAAAGGCCAAGTGTGGGCTGGTATGAAGATATAGAGCCTGGAAGATTCAAAGATAAGGGGAATACACAACCACTAGGAGATCCTTCTCCATATATCTTCATTAATTGTTCAGGAGAAATAGTGGGGACAGGGGAGAAGACCAGAGAAATCCTCCTTCCATGGTTCAGGCCTGAAAGAAACATATCCCACATAAACTTTTGTCCCCTAAGGAGGAGAAAAAAAAAAAAAAAAAAAACTTGAGCAAATAGGTGAGATAGCCAATTCTGTCATTCCCAAGGCACAGACCCATTGCAATAGGGAAAAGTAAAGGAAAGAGAGGGAGGAGGAAGAAATCATCTTTCCCTTCCCTTTTGGAGGAAACTAGTTCTGGGCATAGACAGTTAGAAGTCTCTTACCACTAAGGGAAGGAGAAAGATCATTGAGAACCAGGAATACAGGGGCTAAGACAAAGCTCAACCAGAATGGCTGTAACACACATCTGTTGCCCACCCCACACCAGGCTATCAAATACAGAGTAACAAGTAACAGGACTGTAATGCTGTGAAGGGTGAGACAAAGGAGAGAGGCCCTCTCAGAAGCACAGTCACACAAGTAAGCCTTAAATCTGAGGTTGGAACAAAACCATTGAGAAAATTATTCTGACAGACCATCCCACGCTTTAAACACAAGGTAAGGATAGAGAAGTTTGAAATGGGTACCACACTGGAGATAACCAATAGTAACAATAAAACCCAAACTTAGCTCTTCTGACTAGACTGAACCAAAAGCCCCCTCTCCCAATTGTTAATAGTAACAATAAAACCCAAACCTAGCTCTTCTGACTAGACTGAACCAAAAGCCCCCTCTCCCAATTATAGCCCGTGAAAGGCAGCCAGTAAAAAGCAAAAACAAAGAAACATACACATACAAAGGAACAAAAATTACATTTTCAGAAAATAGAAAAAAATAAAATGAAAAGCTGTACTTTTGAAAAGATCAATACATTTTTTTAAAAAGTCTGACCATTCTGATAGGGAATAAACAAAGCAAACAAACATAACCAACATCAGATTATAAAAAGAACATCATTGTAGATACTACAGACATTATAAGAAAAGGGAATACTATAAGTGTCTGCTTGTTAAAAATCTACCAATGTAAATAAAATGAAAAAATCCCTTGAAAGATACAAACTGCCAAATCTCACTCAAAAAGAAATAGATAACTTGAGTAATGTAAACCATGTAAAACTTCCAGATGAAAATTTAGGAGAAAATGTGACCCTGGGTTACATACATTGGATACAACACCAAAAGCACAACTCATAAAATAAATAAATTATAAATTGGACTTCATCAAAACTTTTTGAACTCTTCAAAAGATATTATTAAGAGAATGAAGACAAGCCACAGAGTGGAAGGAAGATATTTGCAAATCACTAAGATTCCATTTATATGACCTTCCGGAGAAGGCAGAATTATTGGAACAGAAAAAGGATTAGTTGTTGCCAGAGGCTTGAGGTGGAGAGAGGATCTGACCACAACCTCGTCTAAGGTTGATTGTAATGTTTTTTATATGACTTTCTGTATTTATCAAAACTCATAGAATTGTACACCAAAAATATTGAATTTTACTGTACAATAAAATCAAGTAAAAACAAAAAAGAAATTCTCATTTGAACTGCAAAGATATACAAAGCAGACAAGGTCCCTGTTATTTTAGAGTACAAATGACACTGGAGAAAGCAGACAATAGTCAAGTAAATACGTAAACACATAATACAATTTCATTAGGCTGATTGATATAATTTAATTTGGCTGAGTCATTTATAGTAATGAGTGCAATAAGAAAGAAATAAGGCAGGCTAAATCAGTGTGCTTTCCAAACTCATTCATGTGATGGCAAATAATAAATAATAACAATATTTAACAGCACATTGAATTACGTGAGCTAAGGCTGCTCCTAGTCAGAAGGAACTTGTGGTGGCTTGGGTACAGAAGACATAGTCTCCCCAGGCATTGCCTGCCCATCGCAAGAAGTAAGGGGATCTATACTTGGCAACTGTTACAAGTTGTGTCCCATAGACTGGAAAATTCTTTGGTAAATGAATGGATTGGGAGTTGGTGGTCAGGTGAAACCTCTGGAGACATAACATTTGAATAGAGACCTTAATGAAGGAAGCAAGTCCTGAAAAAAATCATCTGAGGAATAGTGTTTCAAACAAAGAAAGAGGACATTGTTCCTGGGGAAAGGAGTTCTGCAAGTTAGGAGCAGAACAAGGACTATGGGGCTAGAGAGGTGTGAGCAGTGGGAACTTGATAGAGGTTAAAAGGAGAGGCCAGAGAGGCAGTCAGGAGCCAGATCATTCAGACATCAGAGGTGATAGTAAGATAGTAGGAGTTTATTTATTTGTAATATCAAGCCATTTGAGCAGGGGAGTAGAGTGATCTTATTTATAAATTAAAAGATCAATATGACTTTTGGATCAAGACCGTTTAAGAGATCAGGTGTAAAAGCAAAGAGATTGGTTAGATGCCTAGTATATTAGTCCAGGTGAATAACAAGAGAGGCTTAGCTTAGTGTGTTAGCTGGGAAATGGGTGAATATTGGTTAAATTAAGAAAATCATCTGAAAATCTCCTAATGCTGTTGGATTGGACATGGGTATGAGGACAGAAATGGCATAAAATGCTTCCTAGATTTTTGGTCTGAACAACTGAGAATGTTGATATCATTTAATGAAATGGGGAAGAATAAGGAAAAGCATACTGGGAGGTTTGTTTTTGGATATGTTAATTCAACATGCCTAATGGATATCTGTGAGATGATGTGAAATACGAAGCTGGATAAATCTATATAAAATATAAATTTGGAAGTCGTCAATATATTGTTATATGTTTACTCATTTGTTTAAACCATGGAAGTAGATGATACCACGTAGCAAAGAAAATATAGACCAGGAAGAGACAAGTAAAGCATTGAGTCCTCTCCACGCTTCGAAATCTTGAAGACAAGGTAGACTTAGAGCTAGCAAAGAGACTTAAAAGGAGAAGACAGCGGAGAAAGAGAAACACCATATAAACCTGGTGTTCCAGAAGTCAAGTGAACAAAAATGTTTCCAAAAGGATAAAGTGATTGACCACATAAAATGCTCATGAACCTTCAAGTATTATGAGAACTGAGAATTGAACAGTGGATTTGACAAGCTGTAGGGCACAATGATCTTGACAGTTAGTGGAATGCTGGGAACAAAACCTGATTGAAGTGGATTAAAATGATCATTAGGAATAGACTCAGAGGGTGTAGTTTTTGAGGCATGTCCTCTCAAGGAGAACAGAGAAGAACATGGTAAGATGGTAGACACTGCAACGTCTTTAATGCTCATGGAAATGAGTTGATGCAAGAGGAAAAAATAATAATGCTGGAGAGAGCAGGGGTAAATGCAGAGACTAAGTCTCCAAGTGTCTAAGGTGGATAGGATTCAGTTTGCAAATGTAAGAGCAGGAACAAAACAGGAGTGGAAAAAAAAATGGAGGACGTGTAAGAGAGCAAGTTCAATAATTCTCTACACATTCGTTTTAAATGAAAGGATTTTCTAGAAGCTTCATGATGACTTTAAACAAAGGGCAAAAATTCCCCCATTGCTTCCAAAAATGTCTGAGAAGACATGTTTTTAGGTGGCTAAGTGAGACAGATTACACTAGATTTATATCCTAAATGGATTTATATTTATATTCTAAATCCATTCCATTCTTTAGGTTTTCAACTAAGGGAAAGGATAAGGTCACAAAAAGTTCTAGATGTCTGATTTAAATAGAAGCCTCCCCTTTTTTTTGGCAGAGTCCTGGGACATCTGATTGAGCTCTAGTATAGCAAGTAGTCTAGATTCAGTCTTCTTATTTCTCAATAAATTTTGTATGAAAACCTCTCTCCTTTCTAGGAATTGAATCCTTCATTTGGGGAAATTGCATCTCTTCTCCAACTAAAAATAAGCAGTTTTAGTAAGAGTTGCAACACTTTCTGAGGTCACAGGATGTTTGGTGGTATTAGGAGAGAGGAAGGGAATGATAGTGAGAGGATATGATTCAAGTGGAGTATTTTCTCAGAATTTTTTATATTAGAATAAATTTTTTTAATATTTTCCCCATAGCAACAGAATTGGAAAGTGTGAACTGACAGACTCATTAATAAAACTGACTTGAGAGAATGAGGCTGACAAGGCAGGAGAAGCAGGATGAAGAATGAAGATGGAGTCCTGACAGAATTCAGTCCATAGTTCAAGGGCCCCCAGCTGTCATGAGCTTTGTTTATATGAAAAAATAGACCTCAAATTTTTGCTAAGTCAATGATAATCTCTTATTCTTCTCAACCATAAAAAATCCTAACTAATATAAAATGGATACCTTCAAAAAGAAGTATTGCAAGTGATACATCCATCCTGGGGAATCTATGATATGCAACGGTAAAATCAATATTGAGACTATATCAATTATTACAAGGATTCAGACATTGGGTTCATTGTAGCAGAAGCCTCAAAATATTTGGTAGAAAAATGTCAGATGTTGGAGTCTGTTGGCCCCTTCTTGTGTCCTTTAGTATGGGAAAGACAAGCTAGCACTGCTGAAGGCAGACAGAAAAGATCAGGAGAACAATATTGCTCACTTTTCAGGCTATAGTTGCCAGACCAACTAACATCAAAGAATTGTGTGCCTATTAAATTACATGTGCCAAATCTCCTTCTACATTCTAAATGGATGTGGTATTCAGAAATGCAGATACCAAAAGAGCCAGAGGATTTGGCAAAGCCTGATCTCAGCAGACATCTACCAAGTATCTCCTGCCAGGCAGAGGTAATAATGTCTCACTGTAAACTGCACTGATAGAACTGGATGCAGACTAGGGGCAGAGAGTAGTCTTGTTCTGTGTCAGTATCTTACTCAAGGCAGAAGCAGAGGCTGAGGTGAAGAGAAAAACATCTTAAGCCAAGGCCATAAGGACTCAGGCAATTTCCCGGGGCCTGTTACTATTTCAAAGAGTGAATGAGATAAATAGAGTGAAGATAAAAGATTATGGCTAAGCAATATTTTGTAATTTGTAATCTGCCAGCCGAAACTCACACAATGAAATCATCTCACATTTAAGTTGGGCTTGAGAGGGTTGGATTGCTAGAAAATCTCAAACATGTCAAGGTATGCATATGACTGTTCTCCCCCAGCCCAAGGCAATACCCAGAATTCTCTATGCTCATCAAAGGAATAGGGCTAATGGATCCATATAGCATGCTTTGGGGGTAAATACTAATATCATATCTACTAATCACTTGTGGCTATTACATTTAAATTTATTAAAATTAAAAATGCTAAAGGTTCTGTTCCTCAGTCACACTAGTTACATTTCAAGTATACATGTTGTTGGTGGCTAACACATTGGTTAGTGCCAAAGAATATTTCTAACATCTGTCTCTATTGGATAGTACTGCTCTGGGAAATAAACGACCAAACCTCCTGATGGTTGAAAACAATGAGAGCACACAAAGTTAACACACAAAGTTTCCAGCCCAGGAGGCAGGATCTGGGACAGCCACTTTGGCTCACCAGACAGCACACAACAGAGACAGGAAAGGTTATTAGCAGTGGTCCATCATCCAAAAACTTCTAACCCCATTGTTCACAACACTATCCAAGTCCAGTGGAATATATGTTCTGGAGTAGTGACCACCACAAGCTACTTCCTCTTTCCCTCTTTTGTAATTGAGAAATCTTATTTAAATTTCTTTTTTAAAAAGTTTTCTCCACTAATAAATATTTAGGGACAATGTAAAGGCAAAGCAAAGGAGAGTGAAGTATTCTAATACAGGAAAGAAGAAAGAATTGTCAACAAGAATTTAATCAACCACAGAGAATGTAGGGAGACCAAAGAGTCAAGGAGCTATACCCTGGTAACTGATGATTACCATACGGTAATAGTGAATTCTACATCCTCCATTAATTGCAGGACTACTATCAGAGTTTTCTGATAAGTAAACCCCAGTGAGCCAAGACTTGTGAATGGGCTCAGCCATTAGAGGAAGGAAATTCAAATAGAATCAATATATAGAAAAATAGAGCTCCTAGAGAGAGCAGAAAACAACTGGAACAAAGACAAAAGAAAAAACAAGAGAAAGTTAATCAGAACATAGAGTTGATTTCTGGAAATACATTGTTATATATTTATAACTTAAAATACAATTGATGATATAAAGGAGAGGATATTCACTACTAAAACCTGAGTTAGCAGCCTAGAAGACAAAAATGGAAGAAATATCTCAAAGATAGCATAAATGTAAAGTAATAGAAATAATAAGGAAAAAGAGTCAGATATTTGGATGCATTTGAAGGACACCTAATTGACCAAAAAAAAAAAAAAAGTATCACAGAAGAAAAAGGAATAGATGGTCAAAAGAGTATTATTAAACAAATGTAGGACAGAAACTTCTCTAAGTTGAGGAAGCATAAGAATCTACAGTTTTATAAAGGATATACGAAATTCTGGACAGGTTTTCTGGGTAAAATTCCTGAATTTGAAGAATAAAGAAAAATTCTAATAGTTTTTAGAGGAAAAGTGAAAAAATATCTACAAAGAAAAAATTAGTAGTTCTGGCATCAATTTTGCAAATCAAACATTTTATTTATTTATTTGTTTATTTTTAGAAAACCTCATTCAGTCATTTTTTTCAAACATGTTCTATAGAGGTCAACTTTCTGGGTTATTCTTATGTCTAGGTTTTTGTTGTTGTTTATTTGTGTTTGGGTTTTGTTTTTCTTTTTCTGTTCTACTTGAGATCTAGTTTAGGTGCTTATGTAATTCTAAGTACAAATTATTTTTCTCATAACCTTAAAAGTTATATCCCACTATCT
This sequence comes from Lipotes vexillifer, assembly GCF_000442215.2. Classification (NCBI taxonomy): domain Eukaryota; kingdom Metazoa; phylum Chordata; class Mammalia; order Artiodactyla; family Lipotidae; genus Lipotes; species Lipotes vexillifer. The sequence continues at coordinate 2,930,415 of NW_006774049.1, read as the reverse complement.
TCTAGCTTTCATTTTACTTAGAATGCAACTTAAAAGAGTGACATCACCAAAATTGTGGAGTAAGTGATCCCAGCCTTTATCCCCTAAGAAAGAAAAACAATTAAACATCTATACATGAACAAAAATAGCTCTGGGATAACTCAGGAGTCCACTTAAGAAGGTTCAGCATCGGGCTTCCCTGGTGGCACAGTGGTTGGGAGTCCACCTGCTGATGCAGGGGACACGGGTTCGTGCCATGGTCTGGGAAGATCCCACATACCACGAAGCGGCTGGGCCTGTGAGCCATGGCCACTGACCCTGCGCGTCCGGAGCCTGTGCTCCGCAACAAGAGAGGCCACAACAGTGAGAGGCCCGCGTACCGCAAAATAAATAAAAATTAAAAAAAAAAAAAAAAAAGAAGGTTCAGCATCACAGTGGAGCCAAAATGGAAAAACAAAAACAAACAAAAAACTTGTGACTTACCACACAAAAAGAGTGGGAAGAAAAAGTTCTTTATCATCATGCCATCCTCAGGCAGGCACGGCTCAGGGCAAGATGGAAATTCCCCTCACTGGGAAAAGGAGAATGGGGTGAGTGACCAGTGTCTTCAGCTTTCTGGAGCACTGCACAAAGAACCTGACTCAGTTCACCACACCCAGAGACCAGCTGAGACAGCTAGAGATTGATGGGGACAAGGAAGAAAGGCAGGGGTTACCAGTATCAGGCATGTGGTGGAGTGACCATGATTTCCAATGGCCTACTCTGCAGAGGACCACAAGAGCCTTTTCTGTTGAGGATCTCAACAACCTTTGTCAATGCTGTGGACTCCCACAGCTTACATCACTGACGATCCTGTTGTAGAACCCAGTATACTGCTCTACAGAGGATCCCAGCAGCTTTTGCCACTGAGGAAACCAATGGCCAGCACAGCTGCTGCAGACTTCCTAAAGATTTCACCACTGAGGGCCCCACAAATTTTTGTGTTCACAGACTCCAGATGTTTGAGCCTCTCCCCACCCCACCTGCCAAAGCTATTCTAGCCAGCAGTGCTATGGATGCCCTGGGCCCTGGGATCCATGTCAACAGACAGCCCTGACCTCTGTGGCTACACAAGTGTACAATGATAGTCCAAGCCTCTGTGGTCAACCCCCACTGCCATGCATGTACCTGCATCCAGTCTTGCAGCCACACAAGTGCATACTAACAGCCCAGGTGCCCAAAGCTGTGCAAGAACCCACTGCCAGCCCCAACTCCTCTCATTGGCCCTCACTGCCAGGCATGCCTACAGCTATCCTTGCAGTAGTACACCTACATATTTCCAGCCCCAACTCCTATCACCAGCCTCCACTGCCACACACAGACTCCTGACTAGCCATTGTGCCCGTATGAGTGCATGCTGACAGCCAAAGAACCCATAGCTAATCGTGTGCCAGGAGCTAGTTCCAAGAACTTTCATAGGCTTACACCACCATGCATGCATGCAGCTAGCCTCTGCTGCTGCATAAGTGCACACCAATGGTTTGAGTCATCATAGCTGCTCAGGCAAGTACAGTTAGCCCTGACCTCCACCACAGTTGGCCCTGGCACTCACTACTGCATATGTGCATGCAGTCATCCCCTGCCACCACATGGGCAGCTACAGCCAGCCCCCACAGTGAAGTTTATGCACACCACCAGTTTTATCCTCCACCGCCACCTGGGCTTCAATAACCCTTGCAGCCACCATGGACCTGCTGAAACTCTCACCACAGGATCATGCAGTTACTGATGTCATGGATCCCAGTGGCCTGAACCAACAAAACACAATGACCCCTCAGATCCAGAGTCAACATTTGCCCCTATATATGGCATACCACATGACTAACCCCAGAACAACAGCACACTCCAGCATTCTCCCACTCACAAGTAAATATCTTTCCTTATCAAAGTCCATAAAATCTAGAAGAGATAACTGCTTCTTCAAATGTGAGAAAACTACACAAGGCAACGGGACTTACAAAGAATCAGAGAAACATGACAACACCAAAAGAATGCAGTAAACTTTCAGTAACTTGCCCCAAAGAAATGGAGATCCTTGAACTGCCTGACAAATAATTGGTCAAAATAAGCTCAGAGAGCTACAAGAGAACACAAATAAACAATCTAAAACAAAACAAGAACAAAATAAGAAGTTCAACAAAGAAATAGAAAACATAAAAGAGAACCAAACAATCTTGGAGCTGAAGAATACAGTGACTGAACTAAAAAAAAATACAGTGGAGTACTTCAACAGCAGACTCAATCAAGCAGAAGAAAGAACAAGTGAACTCAATGATAAGTCACTTGAAATTATCCAGTCAAAAGGAAAAAAGAGTGAAAAGAAATGAAGAAAGACTTCATTGGGTTTAAATGACTTGATCAAGTGAAACAATATTTGCATTATGTGAATCCCAGAAGGAGAAGAGAGAAAACGGCATGAAGTTTGTTTAAAGCAATACTGGCTGAAAACTTTCCTAATCTGGGGAAAGATGTGAACATCCAGGTACATGAAGCTCAAAATACCCCAATAAGTTTCTACCCAAAGAAGACTTCGCTGAGACATATTTGCTATAACTGTCAAAAATCAAAGACAAAGAGAGAATCTTGAAAGCAGGAAGGGAAAAGAATCTCATCACATGTAAGGGACCTCCACCCCAAGGCTATGAGTAGATTTCTCAGCAGAAACTTTGCAGACCAGGAGAGAGTGAGATGATATACTCAAAGTGCTGAAAGAAAATAAAAAGCTGTCAACCAAGAATACTTTAAATAATAACGTTATCCTTCAAAATTGAAGAAAGATGTAAAGACATTTAGTAATATGAAATCATATGAAAGTAAAAAACCCACTGCTAAGTTAAATATTTAGTCACATTCAGAAGACACTAATACTGTAATAGTGGTGTGTAAGTAACTTATAATTGTAGTATAAAGGTTAAAATACAAAAAAATAAAATACCTATAGCGACAGTAATTTGTTCATGGATACACAGTGTAAAAGAATGTAAATTGTGATATCAAAAACATAAATGGTAGGGTGAGTAAAAGTGTAGAGCTTTTGTGTGCAAACAAAGTTAAGTTGTTACCAATTTAAAATAGACTGTTATAAGATATTTCATGTAAGCCTCATGGTAAACACAATGAAAAAACTTATGGTATATACACAGAAGATAAAGTAATCAAAACATACCACTACTGAAGATCATCAAATCACAAAAGAAGACAGAAGACAGGAGAAAGGAATAAGTGCTCTACAAAACACCCAGAAAACAATGAACAAAATGGCAATAAGTCTTTACCTTTAATAAAGCCTGAAGTTGGTTTCTTTTCCTGCCTTCTTTCTCCATAGTTGTTATGATGTTTCTTAAGACTTTATTTGGCCTCTCTTTCCAGCCCATGTTCATACTAAGTGCAATCAATGTGTTTACAAAGTGCAACTCTTTACTGCATAGTGATGATATTGATGGGAGAGCAGCCCATGTGACCCAGATATTCAGAATGCTTTCCTTTAATTAGTTGCTATGACAATTGCCCCAAAACCACCTTCTACTTTGGGTATTTTTTAATCTTTTGTGAGGGGTAATTCCTCTTTCCTATGTATGTTTGAGTTTGGATTTCCTCTACCCTTATTTATCTATCAATCTGTTCTCATTTGCTTTTTATCTTTCAGGAATTTTCAAAATATATGAACCATTGATCATGTCTTTTTCTTATTTTCTATTGCTATTACTATTTATCCTTTTAAATTTCTTTTTTGTAATATAATTTTGTAGGGAAGGAACATAAATATAGATGTTTAATCTGAAATCATTTAATCATTAGTATTTCTTTTGGAATTAAGATATATGTCAAAGATACTTTCATTTTGAAAAGAGAAATGGGGAAAAATCATGAACTTTGTGGTGTTCTGAGATTTCCCTAACATGATGGCTTCTCTCCCCAATGCTCTTCTTGGTAAAGAATACAAAGGCACTAATCAGGCAAGTAAACACAGCCACATCATCTTGAGTGGTGGCTAGTTAAATTGACAGTTAGATAATAAAAATTGGCCTCTGGCATGGAAGTCTTATCAAACAAAAAGAATCAGCATACTATAGAGTGCCATTCTGAGGGGTAGGTATCCTCTTGGACCAAGGCTCCTCCTCCTTGCTCCAAACCTCTGTCTTCTTGGTTACTCACTGATTAGAACATCTAATCCTCCATCTAAAGTGAGAGAATAAGATTGTCAGAGCCAGAGAGAATATACCCATTTTATTTTTAATCAAAAATTCTTAAGAATTGAGACACAGGTTTAAGAACGTGGAGAAAAATAAGGAAAAGTCACTGATAGACAATTTACATGAGAAACATAAGACTGGCCCTTAGACATATGAAAATATGTTCAAACTCATTCATATATTAAAAAAATTCAAATTAAAATAACACATACAATTTCTTACCTATAAGACTAGCAAAACTTTTAAAAAATATATGGTAATGCATTCTGTGGGTGAGAATGTTGGAAAACATACACCCTCAAGTGGGAATTGTACAATGCTTTTGGTATGAAACTTGTCAATGCCTTACAAGACTACATATACCCCAATGTTTTGATTCGGCAGTCTCACTTCTGGGAATCTATCATGAAACTACACCTACAATATTATAAAAATACATATGCTCTAGGTTATTTATTGCAAAAATGCTTATAGATGTAAAATACTGGAAATAATCTATATTTATGTGCATATATATATATATTTGAATAAAGTATAATACATCCACACAGTGAGAACTATACAGTTGTAAAAAATAATGAGAAAGATCTCTATGATTGGAGTAATGTATAGGACATGCTGTTAAATAAAAAAGCAAAGCACAAAAAATGATTATAGCATGTTATTTTCATATAAGAATAAGGAAGACATAAAAAGAAACCCTCATAGCTGCTTAGTTTTGAAAAAATAAATACAGGATGGACTAATCAGAAGCTGAGAATATTTAGCATTAGCAATAGGTAGGAAAGAAGAAGTGGGTCATGGGATCAGGGTACAAGTGATGAGTAGGGAGTAAAACTTTTCTGTGTAAACATTTTTTTCACATTTGGAAAAAAGGTTATTTTAAAAAGTCCTAGTAGCAAGAACAGTAACAAAAGGAGAGCTGGACAAAAAAAAAAAAGAAATTTGTGTCCTATGACGCTTGTCTTCATTCTTCAAACAAGTTCTCTATAAAAGTGAATAAATGTGACTCTTCTCACAGTGTCTCAGTAAGTCTCTGTCTGTCTCATGCTGGTTCTTCCTTGTACAGCCTGTAGTCTTCACTGAAGCCAACCCAGAATGGCCATATCCAATGCCTACCTCTTTCCTCTAGCTGGTCATGTGCGTGTTGTATAGCTCTGACTTAGCACAACAGCCATGTTTCATAAACACTTCACATATTTACAAGCCCTCTCTCCAAATTAAAGAAAACTTGGGCCAGGAAAGGCCTCTTTTCAATAAAGAATAAAAGTTTAAGTAAATATTAAGCAAATAATTGGTCCTACCAAAAAAGTCAGTAGAATTAAAGAAAGAAATAAACACACAAGAAATTTTAAGAACTTTAAAAAGTATATTTCTAAATTCTGCATACCACAAAAGACTCTACCCTTTTGAGAAAGCATGCAATTAAACAAAGGAAAAATAACATGGATTCTCTAATATAGGCAGGAAACATGGGATGCCCACATAATAGAGAGATAAAGAAGGTTGACAGAATAAATTCTTTTTAAAAAGTGAGAAAACAAACAAAACATGCCATATTAGAATTCAAAATGACACTTTAAAGCATGAAGTTTTAAGCTAAATCTGAAGAAAATCAAATAAAAGATGAAGATGATTAACACTTGGGAAACACTTCAAGAGTGTAGGAAGGGAAGGAAATAAACAAAGAGATGAAGATCATGAGACAAAAGTTTTAAAAGAAATAAAATGGAGAGACAACATATGGATAATCGGTGTCTTTTATGAAGAAAATAGCACCAAAACCAAATTGATATTTGAAATATAAAAGAGAAAAAAAAATAACCTTATTAAAGAGTTAAATCTACAGATTCAGACTCATATAAGGCAAAATTAACTAATACATATCACTGAAACATGACAAATTAATTTAACTGGAGTCATATGTCAGGCTTAGAAACTTAAAGGAATTATCACAAAGCATCTTTTGATTCATCACTGTTGCTGAATCACAGTCCATTTCTCCTGCAAGATAGTTGCTTAAAATGGGAAGAGCTGATGTTTCTCAACAACCACTGTGATGGAATGCTACTTCCTTAATTTCAGAGGTCAGCAGAAGAGACACTTCGCACTATCATCCTTTAGGCAAAAGTGACCATTATTTTCTCTTTCCTTTAGAATTATTCCACTCTCATGTTAAAGCAATTTTATTACCAATTTTGAACTCACTTATTTGGCTGCTTTTAATTTAGGCATAAAACAAAAGCAATATGCTCATATGGCTTTTCTGATGTTTTTATTGTTCACCTCTAAAGAAAATAATAAAAAATAAGAAACTGTGAATATTATATTTCACAAGAACTAATTCTTTAATTCAAACTATTGTTTTTGAATTTTTGAGCAATGTTATGAATTTTAAAAAATTCCATAAGTGATGTTACATTGCACACATGGCAATTTATTCTAGTTTTATTAACAAAACTCCACTTATGCCAGAGCTGTAAGGTTTTGATAACTGTATAGTTAGAAACTGACCTGGAGTCATGCTTATGGTTTAAGCCAGTTTCCAGGAGAAGTTTTATTTTATGTATTTTTTATTTATTTATTTTTTTCAGTAAAGCACAACATTCAGATTCAATGTCTAGTCCTATCAGACAGGCATGCCTTGGATATGATCCTAATATGAATTAATGAAAGAAAAATAAATGATTGAAAGATCTTAATTGATCACATCAAGGTCCAAGTATCTTTGCTATAAAATCAATTGAAACTGAACTAGAAACACGATATTATGCTTCACTTAAAAGTTGACTGCATTACAGTGATGATGAGCTTAATGAGTTACTAAGTGAAAATGTCCACAAATCAGTTATGGCAAATTTAACTTTTGTAAAGCCATACTATAGGGCAGAGATAATAATTTCAGACCAAGAAATGTTACCTGCAAAGCATTTTCACAATGACAATCAAATCTTGTGCATTTGCCATGTGTATTTATAGCAATTGCTATTCAGCTGCTCTAAATCCAGCCTCCTTCTCCTTATCTTCCACATTCTGTGATAAGTAGTGAACACACAGGAAATATTTGGTGAGCAAATGCTTCCTTGTTGTTGTTGAATTTTTAAGAAATATTTGGCAAATATTGATGATATCGTACAGCAGAAAGGTTGTTTTTCATGAGTGAAAGGCCAAATCCTTTAGAGTTTAATTTTCTCTTTTCTTACATATACCAGAAATTAAGTCCGAGATTGATTACCTTTACTATCCAGATAAATAATTAAGAATTTCAAATATGGGTGTTCTATTTTGATTAGGTCAGGTCTCTCTCATTGTTTGTAGCATTTATTTTTGTCATTTTTTTTTTTAAGAAGGTGTTGGGGGTAGGAGTTTATTAATTATTTATTTTTGCTGTGTTGGGTCTTTGTTTCTGTGTGAGGGCTTTCTCTAGTTGTGGCAAGCAGGGGCCACTCTTCATCACGGTGCACAGGTCTCTCACTATCGTGGTCTCCCTTGTTGCGGAGCACAGGTTCCAGATGCACAGGCTCAGTAGTTGTGTCTCACGGGCTTAGTTTCACCACAGCATGTGGGATCCTTCCAGACCAGGGCTTGAACCCGTGTCCCCTGCATTAGCAGGCAGATTCTCAACCACTGCATCACCAGGGAAGCCCCTGTCCAAAATTTTAATATTCAAACCAGTGTTATGAGACACTACCATAGCATAATGAAATTATATTTCCTTCTCAAGAGTTAATAAAATATAACAAGATCTGTACATCCTTTAAAAAAAATCACTTTAAAGGAAGAGAAAATGAAAATTTTCTAGCTCAAAACCTCTTTGTTTAGGGGCTTCCCTGGAGGTGCAGTGGTTGAGAGTCTGCCTGCCAATGCAGGCGATGTGGGTCCATGCCCCGGTCCAGGAAGATCCCACATGTCACGGAGTGTCTGGGCCCGTGAGCCATGGCCACTGAGCCTGCACGTCCAGAGCCTGTACTCAACAACAGGAGAGGCCACAACAGTGAGAGGTCTGCTTACCACAAAAAAAAAAAAAGAAAAAAGAAAAAATCCTCTTTATTTGGAGTTTATACTACCTTGCTTTCCAAGTTTATACTCGATAAAGTTCTAAAGTTCTAAATTAAATTGATAACTTGTAGCTGAATGTCATTACATTGTAGCTGCATTGAACTCATTGCAATTTAATTAAGAGGGCTATGGTTTCATGCCACATTTGTGACACAGCTTCTGTTCTGAGCAAGTAATAAGTGGGTCACACCATTTAATTCTCACTCCAAATCCTGTACCAGTAGCTTATTTACCCATATAGAGCTGGACCCTGCTCTGAGAACAGAATCTCTGTGTTCATACAGCATCACAAAATGGTACTTAAAAATTTGAGGTTCAGGACCATTCAGATATTTCAAAGAAATCCATGGAGAATTGGAACAGTGGAAGTAATATCCAAAGATAACTTTTATTATATGTGAAATAAGTTGAAATGTTAAAAAAAATAAACAAAACAAAATAAAAATTTTGGCTGGTCCCAGCCTCTTGATATTCTGAAACTCTAGAGACTTTTGTCTCAGTCCGGTGAAAGCTTAGCCTAGGTCTGAGAGATAGCTCTAATTTTAGCAAGATTCTAGTACAGTCCTGTGCCTGTTGGCATTATCCACAGACAAATTATACTTCATAGTCTAAGCATGTATGTCTTCTTTAAGTCAGCAATTTTACAAGTGTCCTCTTTTAGGTAAGAGGACTACTGTAATGAAGAGGAACTAGATCCATGGATATTTCCAAGTAATGTCTAATACAGAGAAGGTATAAGTTCCATATGGTGGTGACAATGGAGAAATAGAAGTGCTTACAGTCTAAATAAGACTCGGAAGACAGAAAGAGACATTGAATAAGAGAGTCAACTATAAAACACTATTGTATTTGGCATAAAGTTAAGATCAATAGTTATTGGGATTACTAGGCTAGGGACACATATATCCAGTCTCCAATCTAAGTGTATAAAAATGTTTATTATAATACCTTAGATACCTAAGATATGTCAGCCTATAGCATTATTTAACCTTTTATCCTGAAATCTCAGGCAGGCTCTTTTATGAGTAACAGAAACTTGACTGAGGCAGTAGCTTGAGTACATATATGTAGTTCACTCACATACACAGCAAGGCATTTACGGTCAGTAGCAGTCCTAGAGATCAAGACCAGCATCTCAAGACTCGGGGCATTTTCTACTAAAGGATTTCTTTAAAAATAATCTTATTAATTTATCTCATACATTCTCCCCAGATTCATTCAATCTAAGTTAACAATGCTCATTCTTAGTTACCTGGTGCAAAAGTTCTGCAGTAAATAGGAAAGGATAGATAATATAAATATACTTATATTTGTCTAAAGAATATGTTTTTATAGAAAAAAAAATTGATCTTCTTTCTTGTTTTTATTGATTCATAGTTGAATTCACTTGGAAGTTTTGGATTAATAAAAAAGTTCTAAATAACATGGTCTGAAAAAAATTCTAGAAAATAAATAAAATTAATAAATATGGGAGTAAGGTGACTACAAATCATTCATAAAATTTCAAATTCTTAATTTAATATTTTGAAAATTCTTAATAAAATGCTAATTTTAGAGGCAAACAATTTAGAGCACTGCAAAGTGTGAAATTCTCTGCTTATTCTCAGAATCATCTTATGTTAGAAATGCAAGCAACATGGATTGTCCAGCCCAGCATTTTTCAGAGTATCTTCCACTGTTCCTTATACTCTGTGGAAAAAATATCCAGTGGTTAATACATTTGAGAAACTTTGCATAATATTTGTCTCTGTATTGAAGATTTATAAAATAGTAGACATATCAAAGAAATGGGAAATCTTGTAATGAGGAAATCTATTTAACTTTGAAAGGAAATACACATGATAGTTTAAAAGACCATGGACTCTAGAACTAAATTGCATGGAGGAAGCCCAGCTTTGCTTCTTGTGAACTTGAGGTGGTTTCTTAAGCTCTCAGTGTCTACTTCCTTAATAAAAATTGTAATAATACCTACTTCAAATACTATTCTTGTGAGAATTTAAATGACTTAATATATATCGAAACACACAGTATCTGACACATTGTAAATGTCACAGAACGCTTCAGTTGCCATTTCTCAAATTTAACTGTGTGTTTGTGCACGTGTGTGTGTGTGTTCCTCTTAATGGCCCAAAGAACATGGTCTTGTCCAAGATAATGTTTAAAAAGAGAAAACCACACTCACAAAAACTGAATCTCATTTACAGGGTTTCACAGGAAGTAGCTGACAGATGGGGCTACAGCTTAGATCTCCTTCGTCTCTAAGCAGTCCTGATCCAATTTTCAACTAGCTGTCTTCTAGACTAAAACACCTCTCCACTTAACGTTGTCCCATCCCCTATAGGCAGTCAATTGATCTTTATATAAACTTCATCTTCCTTTAAATTTCAAAACCCCAACATTTTTGAGATTTATAGGCAATATCTTGAAGTTTCAGAAAGGGTTCAAAATCTTCCCTGAAATTGTCGTCATAAATTTACAATATTGTTCAGTAATGGGGGAAAAAATGTGTGTATAAATTTCACAAAAATTTCTAGTCTTTATTTTATAAATATATTTGGAGGAAAAAGGAATCTAAGTTTCCTCTGTGAAGAAATTAAAAAAAATAAATAGAAGGTCCACTGAAGTAATAGTTTTGGTTTTGTTTTAAAAAATGTCTCTTCAAAATCTAGTTTATTTCTTTTCTTTCTGATATTGTAACTGCTTCCAGTGTACCTGAGACCCAGGCTTCAAATAAAGCTGCAGCTTTGAATGAAAACAAAGAGAGTCATTTAAAGAGTTGACTCTTTCAAAGAGAAGAGTCTCAATGAAAACAAAGAGAGCCCTGGCAACAGGAACTACATAAAGTCTCCAACACAGCAATTCCATCCCTAATAATTCCCTACTAATTTTATAAGGTTTGAACCTAGACAGCATGGAGAATGGGGCTCTGACCTTGGAGTCTTTCAGTAAGAGAATTCACTGAAATACTCTTCAGAATTAGGCTGTTTCACGTGGGAACATAGCGGCAGACCTCAGATGTCTATTGTGAGTGTGACAAATGTAAATTTGTGCAAGTGAATCACATTTGGTGATATGATCAACTTTAGGTAAACTTCTGCTCCTTCTGTTTTTTAATGGAAACTGAGTTTGGAGAAGCCTCACACTTTAGGCTGTAAAAAATAAAATCTGTGATACTGGAAAACTCACCATATGTCTTCCACTCCTAAGCATCCCTTTTTAACTTTAATTCTCAAACTTCCCACTTAGGGTATATCATGAGAAAAGTATATAAATAAATCAATCCTCTTTAGTAGAAGGAAAATAAAAGTTAGTCCAAATTCCTTTTACTATTCAGTATCATGTATTAGCACTTAAATTTGAAGCTGAAATTTTGAAATTCAGCCATGTTGTATGTACCCCTCTCTCCACATTCAGTCATATGTCAGTTGTTGGAGTTAACTCATTCACTGATTCATTAGTTTGTGAACATAAAATGAAGTGGGTGTGTCTGTTGCATTTGCTGCATTAGAGACCAAACATAATAACAAGCTCCATGAGGAGCTTACAGACTGGGTGGACAGTGAGGTAAACCATAAACACGAAGAACATTAAAATTTTAAGGGAAAAATGAGCCTTACAGTTAGTCATCTATGAATAAAGTTTTATATGCCAGAAATCTGGAGAATCACCCTCTGTTTAGCCTAACACATCAATGTCATCCTTTGATATCAGTCAGGTAAACACTGTTTTAATCAATTCCTTCTCTCATCTTCTTTTCCCCTTCTCTTCCAAACTCTTCCCGTTATTTTTGTTAAGAAGTCAGCAAATTCTTGTATCCCTGCTACATACCAGACACCATGCTAGGTTGTAGAGACAAAAGAAAACAAATGGGTAAGGATTTATAACCTACTGAGCAAAGCAGACATTAAAATATTAATTATCACATATGAATATAGGATTACCTAATACTGCTGCAGAGCAAACTTTCAAAAATCAAATATGCTCATGATAACAGCTCCTTGCATTCAGCCTCTGGTTCCACCACCGACAATAAGGTTAGCTCACTTCCTGTCACCATCTCCTACATACACTTAGTTCCAGCCATACTGAATTACTGGCATTTATAAAATGAGTTATTCTTCCTTCTATGACTGTGCTTTGGAAACCTCATCCCTCCATCTTGAATGCTCAATCCCACTTGTCTAACTGGGAGTCTTTTATTCTTCCTTTATTTTCATAATAAGCTGTAACTGGTATCCTCAGCCCATAAAACATCTCCTTAATTTCCCAGTCAAACACAGGAACTCCTTTTATATATATATTACTGTTTACTGAGCATATTCTTATAGTTTTTTTTGCCAAGTATTAAAATTGTCTATAACTTTAGCCCACTCTTAAACTGTGAGCTCTCTAAGCCTAATTAATATAATTTGCATCTTTAAGTAGGTGCTTGATAAATATCGACGGCTGAATGAATGGGTGAAGGAAAAGTTTGATTAGAATTAAATATATGAGAATGGAAATTTGAATTCTACAGAAGAAGGCTCTGATCTGTCACAAAGTTTTAATGCACAGTGGTCGTTGTATCATAACTTTCTTTTGAGGGTTTTAACAAAAAGTACACAAATGGATATAAATAAAACCCAATTATCATGCCTGCTCCCTTCCTACATGAGGTCCCACTGCCAGATATTAAGCTTGGCCTGGGTCAGGGAGGAAGGAAATTCTGTTCTCTTCCAAGACAATCAAGGAGTCTTTTTCTTCAAGTGAAAAATGTGTTCTGGAATTATTTGTTAAGCATGAATTAAATTCAAATGCAAAATAAATAAATTAATGTTTGACATTCACATATCACAGTTAATATTTTCACTTTAATTAATCTAGTTTTAATGAAAACTATAAGGTTTTGCTACATTGAAGTCCAAGACTTGGTTGGAAAAGAAATATGTAATTTATAAGGATTCTGGTAAGAGGGAGAAAAATCTCACCATGAATTACATCAGTCTCTTCCAGTTCAGACTGTGAGAGATGGTGATATGACTAGAGAATGTGGATAGAAACAGGCTGAAAATATGAGTTAGGACACAAATTCAATGTGTAGAACCAACAGACTTTAAAGATAGGGCTCAAACACATTTAGCCACTGTCATGGAGTCACTAGTAAAAACTGACCCCCAAAGTCTAATTAAAAAAACCTTCATTCTTCTCCTCCTGTCACAAACCTTGAGGTACACTAAAATAGAGAGTGTCTCACACTTCCCCTACAATTAAGGAATGACACCTGACTAAGCCAAGAGAAGGAGCTCACCCTTCCTTTCTCTTTGGTAGTTTTTCCTTCTGTTAATGATTGGTTCACCCTTGGTTGGTGTATTGGTTTCCTAGGGTTGCTATAACAATTTGCAAACTGGTGGGCTAAACAACAGAAGTTTATTCTCCCACAGTTCTGGAAATCAAATCCCAAAATCACATCAGCAGGACCATGCTCCCTCCTAGAGAAAATCTGCTCATTGCCTCTTCCCAGGTTCTGGTGGTTCAGGTGTCTCTGAGCTTATGACTGCATCACTCCAACTTCTGCCTCAGTGTGCATCTTGCCTCCTCTTCTCTCTCAATACGATTTCTTCCTGTCTTATAAAGATACATAGTACTACATTTAAGATAATTGAGATGCTTCTCTCAAAATCCTTATCTCAAAGACATATTTTGCCATTTTAAGATAATATTTACCCTTTTGCCATATAAGCTTCACAGGTTATGGGAATTAGGACATGAATATCTCTTTTTTAGAGGCCACCGTTCAACCCACGAACTACACTTGGATAATTTACTAGAGAAAGAAATTGTGTCAGTGATGGTTGCTTCCATTTGAGCACATTGCATATTCACCTTGCGGCAGTGACCTCACACCCCACACAGTGAAGAGGACAGCATGGTTTCTGGTCTGCAATGCTGGACACCAGCCACAGCAGCTTTCTTTGACCACTGGCCCCTTGGAAGCCTGAATGGACACTGAACACTGTATTGGGTGATGAAGCAAATAAAACTGCCTAGAATAACCATTCATGTTGAGTGCTTCTTTCTTGCTTCTATATCTCCCTGAAATCCAATACTAATTAATTTATTTGCTGGGTGTTATGTATCATATCCCTCCTTTAAACTTCTTCAGGGCAGAAATCATACATTTTTCATGTTTGTATAACTAGTACCTCTCCTAATACCTAATCCATTAGTTGATTTTTAGTAAGTGTGTGTTGAACTGAACTGAACTACATCAAGGTTAGCAAGACATCTAGACTTTTGAAAAAATTGTGGCTATTGTGAGGATGACATTAGAAAATCTCTTGGTTTTTTACTCCACAATATAAAAGTATACTTCTTCCCTTCCTAGGATATACATTGCATTAGAGATGCCCTTGCCTTTTTGTATTGTTCTGTTTGTTGGGACTGATTGATTACCAGTCATCCTTAAATTATATGTGATGTTGTATTTCTCTTTCTTATCAAACACACTCACTACACACTCATGGACATTACCAAGGCATTTATTGATTTTGTGTTTTTAAATATCCTGGGCAGTTTCTCTAAAGTCACATGGAAGAGTTTCCTTCTTGAAAACTTGATTGTAGAGTGATGTGAAGAGGAAGCCAGAGTCACAGTCCTCCTACCCATGCAGTCAGCCATGTTACAAATGCTTACAGTTTCTTTAAAAGATAGCAAGGCTTGGGCAGATGTAAGCAATGGACACCAGTTTCCACAGAGGGGAAAGAAATCTCAAGGCCATTTTCTTTCTTTCTTTTTTTATTTTAGATTTATGTTTTTTGATTGAAATAACATTGGTTTATAATATTATATAAGTTTCACGTATACATTATATTTCTACCTCTGTATACCCTACAGCAGGCTCACCACCAAAATTTACTTTCTATTTGTCACCATACAGTTGATTCCTTTTACCCATTTCACCCTCCCCCTGCCTCTTCCCCTCTGGAAACCTCTACTCTGTTCTCTGTATTTATGTGTTCATTTTTATTTGGTTTGGTTTGAACTTCTTCATTTATAGTTGAAATGGTCTATCCCTTCATTTTTCCCCTGCTCATTATTTTGGTGTGCTATTAGGCCCAGTCATCTAATTGGACAGATTTAATTCAAAGTGAACTAAACAAGCAGAATAGCAGGAATTTGAAGTTATTCTTGCTAAAAAAATCAGTATTTAGAGCCTCTGGATACCTTGAAAAATATAATTAGCATTCGGAATATTTATACAATATACTTAATTTTTGTTTTATAACAAATGAAGCACTGTAGTTAGATTTGAGCTTCAAAAATAAAGTACATTGGGCTTCTCTGATGGTGCAGTGGTTGAGAGTCTGCCTGCCGATGCAGGGGACACGGGTTCGTGCCCCGGTCCAGGAAGATCCCACGTGCTGCGGAGCAGCTGGGCCCGTGAGCCATGGCCGCTGAGCCTGTGCGTCCGGAGACTGTGCTCCGCAACGGGAGAGGCCACAACAGTGAGAGGCCCGCGTACCGCAAAAAAAAAAAAAAAAAAGTACACTGACATTTATTTTCTATTTAGTACAACATTATGCAAACTACCTTGTTGTCCTAAATGCTTCCTTAGAATGACCCTGCCCCAACAGAAATGCTGTCACTAGAGAAAACTAATAGACAGCCTGAAACCCTCACCTTTCCAGCATCTCATTTTTATTTCCACACAGAGCTGCAGTCACCTTAACAACTTGGGGGTCTGGAGAAATTCTATTAGGTGATTATATCCACTTCCATGAAGCTTTCCTCATCCATCAGTCTCCTCAGTTTGTTTGTGTCATTGACATTAAAGGCACCTCCTTCATGCTTTATCTCACCTACCAGGGAGACCAGGCTTGAGAGGAACAGTCATGATGGAGATGAGAGAAGAAAGACAAAGAAGAAAAATGTACAAGCAAGCGTTTGGATGCTAAGAGATTGCAGACAGGAATCCAAAACTCAATTCATATGACAAAAGTAGAACTATTTGCCAGGACAATAAAACAGGAAATGCCTGTTCCAAAGAGGACAATAATGTATAACTGAAATAGGCAGGCAAGTTCTGCGTTAAAGCCTGCTGCAGCTGATAAGAGACTGATGTGGTAGCTAGGACTGGGAAGCAACCAATGTATCTGGTGAGCAGCCTCGGTTTCCCTTGAGAAAACTAATACTGAAGGAAGCATGCATTTATTTGGAAAACTTTTTCTGTACTCATGTGTATTGCTGCCCATGACCTCTAAAACACAAACTAGCCATCCCCACTTCACAGAATTTTATAATAAATATTACACCATTGACAGAACAGTAAGACTTAAAGGTTCTGTGTGTATTTCTAAAACTTCTGTTTCATTCTCCACTTCTTCCACCCTGAGGCCAAACATTTCACTATTGCAAATCCATTGTTTCCAGACAGATACAAATTGCTCTTTGGAGGAATCTTTTCTAACTTAACTATGTCTTCTCTGAGCCTGATATTTTACTGTCTCTAAGCCAAGAAAGGACTTTTTGGCTTTGTTGTTCAAATAAATCACCCAGAACATAATTGATAAGGAAATGTTACTGAAGTATATTAAGGGTACCCTTTCACTTCTCACTTAGGGTGATTTTCAACTGTATTTTTATTATGCTGACTTTTGTTAAAGAATTTTTGACAATTTAGCTAAATATTTTAATAGTGGCAAGTCTAGAATACAGTATTTTGTCTGGAGAGTTGATGTTTTTGGAGCTATTCCAAATACCTCTATCTCAAATGGGCAAGGCCCAAGGAAGCAGATTAAAACTATAGTCAAGTTCCACTGAGAACTCAGTTTCCTTTCATTTAAAAACAGGATTCTAGCAGATAGATAAATGGTTTTCAATGACACCAGAGTGAAATTTGCATATGATCAACCCAGCAAATATTAATAAATGATGACATTTTCATCAGGTATTTGACACTTTGTCTGCCAGTTAATAGTTGAACATTGGTAACAAGAAATATACTTGGCTAAAACATACTGTAAGAGCCAAGGCAGGAAAAAGAATTCTTTGTCTCAAAAAAAAAAATTGCCCTGCAGATAGATTAACTACATAACAAGAAGTTGGAATTGTCTGCAAGTTCTACTCAGTTTTGAACCAGTTTTATAGAAACTTTAAATATTCAAGTTTCTTCTCCTCCACCTTTTAATTAATTAATTAATTAATTGTTTGTTCGTTTGTTTATTTTTGCAATCTGACTTTGATGAGAATGGGAAAATGGATCTTAAGAGGAAATATATTATTTTTCATACTGTACCTGGACCAATGAATCTGAAAACTCCTGGAGACCTGTGAAATAGTTGGGTTGACATTGCAAGTAGATTAAAAAATATCTGTCAGAGAACAAATATACTTCCATAATATTACCAATTTCAAAACCAAATTGAGGATGATACAAGGAATATTAGTAGCCAAAAAAATATTGAAAGTCATTAATGAAGCTTGGATTCAACCTTCTTTGTTCTGTCATTCATCAAATACATGATTTTCTTCATGATTTTTCATTGACCATTCTTATGATTCACTAGACTCATCCTGTTTCTTCCTTATCTTTACCCTTGGGAAAAAAAGCTATAGATTCTTGCATGAACACTAATATTCTTAAATGCTAAAAGTCACATTTTGGGTTATTATAATATAAACTAACTACAGCAATGGTATTTCAGCACATCAAATAGTCCTATTTTCCTTATGCATTATGTTTACCTAATAGATAGTATTGCCATATGCACTTCCTGTTGGTCATAACACATTCCTTGTTTCATTTCTTAGTGTAATGGAATGACTCCTTTTAATTTGAAAGAAAATTTAAATGGTCCTATAGCAGACATGTTAACAATTTACCTTTTAAGGTTCATTAGAAGTCAAAAGTAAATGAAAATAAAATACTTATTTACAAAAAGCAAATCAGCCTCAAGTCTAAAATAGCATTACAATTAACATGGGAAACATTTTACCTTCATAAATTAACCATTTTGCATTTCCAATCATATAGCCTGCTAATTATCACAGCTCTCCTGGTCACAAGAATTCACAGTAGGACTTCTGATCCTAAGAAAATCTCAAAAACTTTGCATATACATTAAATATAATTCCCCCATTAGCATTAGCAGCCTATACGCATAGGGACATGTGTTGTGTTCAACATTTGACAGGTTTCTTCTGTTTGCTGTGGAGTTGTTCAGAAAATTTGAAGATGAATCTTCACATCTTTTAAAAAACACAAAATACTTTGTCCCCCAAAATATATCACAGGACAATTCATTTTTAAGTTCTCCTATTACTTATTTTCTGCATGTTTGTTTTTGTGTTTTGTTTTTAGTACCAACAAGAAAGTGTGGGTGTCCAGTTGATAAAAATCCATGTGATTGCATCGGATAATAGGGTAGCAAAATAAATAAGTCTGGCAGAATTCCTATTGCCACTATAAGCACTTTCCCAAAATATAGCAATTTACTTATAACCTATGTTTCCATCAGTCTTTCTAGTTGTCCTTATCGAATAGAGTGTAGTGTTAATGAGTTCATATTACTGTCTTCAACCTGTGACTATTTTCCTCACTTTGCTTCATAGTGTCAAATTGCACTTCTAGCTCAGTATTCACAGATACACATCCCTAGTCACTCTCAAAATTTTGGATGTATCAGTAAAAATTCATTAATATGTATGTCTTGGGCTAGAAAAAAGAAGGAAAAGCCCTCAAAAGGCAGCACTGGCATTTCACATTCATCTCAAACCACAAATCCTTAAAATAATCCAAGAACTTAAAAATTATGATTTAATCTTTATTCTCTAACCAAAATACATAATTATTATATTATGAAAATGAAAAAAAATGGGATAAATGGCTTGATAATGCAACAAAAGCAGCAGATCTAGGATATACACAAGGATTGGTTATTTTGATCCAGTTACTAGGCCTTGAAGTTAAAAAAAAAATACATGTGCACCCACCTCCCTTATGCCTTTCCTCAAATTTCAATATGTCCTCTCTCTTCTAATCTCAATACTGAGCTCCTTTTATTATTTATGGTCCACTATGCACTCAGGTCTTCCCACCCACAGCAGAGTACACCATACCAGTGGTTTTCAAATTTGGCCTTAACATCTGCATCACCTTGTTAAAACACAAATTGCTAGGCCTATCCCAGAGACTCTGGATCAAGAGCCTGCATTTCTAACAGGTTTCCAGTGATGCCAATGTTACTGGTCCAGAGACCACACTTTGAGAACTATTGTCTTATACTTTCATTGACTATCCTGGGTTTGGGACAGCAGACCAGATTTCAAATATTCTCTCCAAATTATCCTTCAAGATCATTGTTTCTTATCAGATTTTAAAGTGTTGGGATGAGGTGGGAGATTTATTAAATATGGACAGGATGTAAACATTTGAACAGAGTTACTTTCCTTCTCATTCTTCCTGTCTCCCCCTGCCCCCCTGCAATGCCCACCTCCACTGGGTGGCTAATCTCATCTATTGGATTAAGAAAATGTGATCTAAATTATACAATTCACACTACCATGTACATGAATGACTTGAGTTGTATTAAGTCAGTTAATCATGTTCACTTGTTAAAAGCAGCTTGTTAATTAAATGAAGGGATACTTCAGTTATAAGTATTTCAGCCAAGTAGAGTATTAGGAGTAGGAGGCCTTCTTGGGATCTAACTCATCTCTTTAACTTCTCAATTTTATCCAGATAAGCAATTTTGTGTGTGCGCGTGTGTGTGTGTGTGTGTGTGTGTGCGCGTGTGTGTGTGTGTGTGCGCGTGTGTGTGTGTGTGTGCGCGTGTGTGTGTGTGTGTGCGCGTGTGTGTGTGTGTGTGCGCGTGTGTGTGTGTGTGTGCGCGTGTGTGTGTGTGTGTGCGCGTGTGTGTGTGTGTGTGCGCGTGTGTGTGTGTGTGTGCGCGTGTGTGTGTGTGTGTGTGTGTGTGCGTGTGTGTGTGTGGAGGGTGTGTTCCCATTTACTTATTCTTGATATAAATAACTAATTTATATCAAGAACTAATTTTCAACAGTGCCTCTAGTGACAATAAGAACTATTAAATTAAGTCTTATTCCTTCAGCTCTTCCACCGGACATGGGTGAAGTGAAAGTGATACATATTCCGTTATCCTTTTTTCTCCCTCAAGAAAACTCAATTACTTCTGCTTTATAAGTGAATGAAGAGCTACCCTATGCCCCAATAAAATAAAGACAGATGAGATTTAAAAGAATAAAAGCATACATGTAAAAATGCATTAAATGAATAAGTGAATAGATAGATAAAAATAAATGATGATATAGATAAATAGATAGATAGATAGATAGATAGAAAGACAGCAAAAAAATTTATTTTCTCTAGTTGGTTGGTTAGTTTCAAGAAATAAAATTCAAAAAAGAAAGCTATGGAAAATTTTCTTGCTAAAAAAAATAGAAAGGCATGAAACTTTAAATCTTCCCTCAAAATGAAAAAGACCACAAAAATAATTAGATAATCTTTATCAGTTTTTCTAGAAACTGTCTAACAAAATATATTTGCTTCATATATTTTCACATAAAATAAAATATAAAATACAATTAAGTTGAAATTCTCTTTTCTCACTTTTCCAGGCCCTTTTTTCTCTTGAGTAAACCAATATCATAAATTTACTATGGATCCTACTTATTACATTTGTATGTATCCATGGAAAAGTATAATATTATTTTGTTAATGCTTCATATATTTCTTAAAATATTATTATCTATATATTTTTTTAGTATTGATCTCTCCCATAAACACACATATAAAATAAAAGAAAAATATATCTTTTCTGACTTCTTTTTTGTTTATTTTCTAATTAGAGTCATTCTTACATATGCATTTGTATAGTAGAACGATTTACCTTTATGGAACTCCAGTTTTCGTAGGTTATGAGAATTTATGTGCAAGTCAACTGTTGGCTGGAAAAAAATGCACAATGTGAGAGTTGTGAGTTAACTTTTATTGGGGGCAAAATGAGGACTATAGCCAGGAGACAGGATTTTAGATAGCTCTGAGAAACTGCTTCAAAGAGGTAGAGGGGGAGGTCAGTATATATGGGATTTTGGTGAAGGGGATGTAGCTGCGATCAAGCACATATTTTTTTGCAGAAGTTTATTGCTAGTCTCCTGAAGGTTACTGCTAGTCATGAGGAGCAGACATCACAATGAAGGATTTTAGTACTTTTCTAGCTACAAGAAGATTCATGAATTGAGCTCATAAAATCTTCTCCTGAAAATATCCAACTATCTGAAGACCTGTTCTGCCAGTTTTTCCCAGAGCACAGAGTGCCTCACCTGATCTCCACCCTGAATTTCTTTCAGGAGATATTGAAGGTCAGAAGCTGCAGTGGCTCATAATTTAATCTTTGTAGAGGTAGATGGCAAGTGACAATTTGTAGTTGACATAACTACATGGCCCTCATTGTTATTTATTCTATTTTTCTATTAGGTTTATTTGAAGAAAAAAAAAGCTGGGATACATCAAAGGCAAGCAAGCTACATTTGGCAGGGGTCTTCTCTGCTGTTCTGAATATTTAGATAGTGCTAAGCATATTAGCAGATGACTTTCTACAGAAAATTTTCTATCAGTTGACAAGAATAAAAGGGTGTAAATTTCACCCCTTTCAGGCTCAAGACTGTTGACTGCACCTAAGATACACCTAGGATGGAACTAAGTCTATCAGTCCCCTGAGGAAAAGATTGTGAAAAACTGTACTCCTCAGATATGCATATTACTTATTCTAAGCTAGACACAATGATTTTTGAATTGGAATGCAGATTTACAGGAACACTAAATTCAAATGAAAGACCATGGAAACAAGTTGCTTGGTCTAATGATTTCTACTTTACTCTAGCAGAGTTTTATTCTAGGGAATCAAAAATGCAAACCTACCAAATGCATTTATGATACAAGTGTATGTCATAAAAAATTGGAGCAAGTATATTCTTCCTAAATTTGCTAAAATCATGGGGTTGACACTAGTTTCCCTTTCTGTAGAGCACATTCCTAGGAGAATATATAATATATTCTTTAGGTAGGTATGAAATTTAAACAATTTGAACCAAATTTATTTTTCATGTATTTAAATTCACAAAGAGCTCTATATGAGAGGGTAGGTAAATACTATCTTCACTAATTTGGAGTTCATATTTTAGGAATATTAAGTCCTTATGCCTATTTAAGAAGTTTTATTCATGTGCAAAGAAATCTGAAATGAAAGATTCAAGGACTAAGTTCTGTTTCTGTTTCTCACTGATCATCTTTATGATGATAAACATATAATTATTATTTTAATAAATTAAAATGTTATTAATATTATAATGTTATCTTATTACAATGTGTTCCTTGTATGAAATGAAATTTGTAAGTAATATTTTTCTATGTATATCTAGAGCAAAACACGTTTTAGAAGTTTGGGTTTCAGTTTCTTTATCTGATTAAATGGGCTCAGATTGGACAGATGGGGTGATCTCTCAGATGCTTGCTGTCATTACCAATCTGTAATTCTAATCCTCAACTCCGTCTTTCTCTGATTTCCATTTGGTGAATGAAATGAAATGCTCTAAATTGGAATAATAGAAAACTGATCAAGCTTGCTTATTGAATAACAATAATAATAACTCCATTGTTAAATGCCTATAGTGTGCCTTACAAATTATAGCTAATCCTCATGGGAAACCCTGCAAGGCATTTTATAGATTTTGTTAAAAATGGAAGCTGGAGAGAGGCAAGAGGTGATTAGGTAGAGCGCAGAGGATTTTTAGTATCTCTGAAAATACTCTGTATGATACCACAATGATGGATGTCATTATGCATTTGTCTAAATACATAGAATGTGCAACACCAGGAGTGAACCCTAAGGTAAACTATGGACTTTGAGTGATATGAGGTGTCAATGTAGGTTCATCAGTTGTAGCAAATGTACCACCCTGGTGAGTGATGTATATAATGGGAAAGGCTGTGCATGTGTGGGGACAAAGGGTGTATGAGAAATATCTGTACGTTCCCCTCACTTTTGCTGTGAACGTAAAACTTCTCTGAAAAATATAGTCTTAAAAAAAAAAACAATACAGATGACATGCCAGAATTGGCATTTTACAAAGACTGGTTAGATGAAAGAGTTAGGGCCAAATAAAAAATAAAATTTTTCTTTGTTTGGATTAAGAAGATGGAATTTAAAACTCTAAGCCTGCAAAAAAATACACACAAGAATACAAAGAATATTAGCATGTGTGTGCTCTTCTTTAAGTATCACATAAATTCAGGTGAGTAGACAATTTCACAATCTCATTCACTCCAGAGATTACTCAGATTTAACTTTTACACATGTAGATCTATCACAATTGCATACTTGGTATTTCTTAAATGTGAGGAAAGTTTGTGAAATAGTAAATGGCTGGACAGTTCTAAAAAACTTCTTCTCTGAAAACATCATTAGAACAAAGGCCACATTAGCCTCAATTTATTAACAAAGATCAAACTGTAGATGGAGTTTATTTTAACTCCTCTGACAATATCTATATGTTTCCTCTAGTCTCTTGATATAGACTATAAATTCAAAATACCAAGACATTTTCAATATAAAAACAAAGCAGAAATTGAGTTGCTTAACATTGTTTTTTTTTTTACTAAATTTACTAACTTCTTCAGAAGTTTTCAGTTGTCAAATAGACTATTAACTTAGTATATACGAACATGGTATTAAATTTTTGTGGTGAATTCAAGATAGACACAAATTATTTGATATTCTTTCCACTGAAAAGTGGAATCTAATTATGCAACCAGTGGATCTGGGCTGGTTTCAAAGACTTGCTTGACCAATAGGATGTGATGGAAAGGATGTTCCATCACATCCTATCCTGTGAGGTCATCACATCCTGTGAGGTTAGGACATAGAAAGCCTTGCAGCCTGGGGCCTCTTGGAACATTTATTTTAGTCTTGAGCCACCAAGCAAGAAGTGCAATTCCCCTGAGACTTCCATGCTAGAGACATGAGAGAGGAGAGACAGAGATACCATCCAGCTGTTTCAGCCCCCAGTTCTGCCTCCAGACATCCTAGAGCAGAGACAAGTCTCCCCTTGCTGTTATGTCTAAATTCCTGACCCAGAAATATATGAGAAATTATAATAAAATGGTTGTTGTTTTAAGCTAAAAAACTGGAATTTCAAATAGGTAATTAATTTTCCTAGTGTCATACAAATAGTAAAGAGAATAATCAGCATTGGTTCACAGCCATATCTTCCACCTCTCATGCCCTTTATTCCCCATGTATACTGCCACTCTTCATACCTAGCTTCCACAGTTATACAATATACTCTATTTGCTTATGAGATTTTTGATTCTCATTCTTTCAGCAAACGTTTACTGAGCACCCACCACTTTCCTTAGACTTGAGAAGCAATGGGTTTCTAAATTCACATCAGAAATGCAATTTGTATTTGTATTTGTAGCCTAGCAGAGTTAAAAGCATGTTAAGAAATGAAACACTGCCAGATAATCTTTATGCCTCAATTGCTCTCCAGTTATACAGTGGACAGAAACTCAGTCATTGGGGCTTTAAAAATATGAAAGGAGCAATGTAATGTATAATAAAATGTTGAAATCTTATTGAGATGAAGGGAAGTAAAACATCATTTTGTGCTAAAGGAAGGGGAAGATTTACAAAAAGAGCAATTTTATATATAGTTTAATATAGTAATAATGATATACTTCTATAGTACTTTACAATTTATAAAGTCATCAAAACTATAGACAACATTTTAATCTGTTTATGGTTGGAAAACAAAACCAGTAATAATGGAAAAAAGAATAACTGAAGTTACTTTTAGATTCTTTCAGGAAGTTGGTTCTATCAAGTTCTTTTTTGGTTTTCAAAATAAATTCGTTAGAGGAAGTTATTAAGCTTATCTTTCCAAATATCAAACAAATCATTAAGTATCCTTATTTGATTAACTTATGTTTTCTTTATTCACAACTTGATGTCATATATCAGAACAAGATAATATATAGGAAGGACCTTACTTATCTCTATAATAATCATTATATTTGTACTCTTCTGGAAATTTGACCCATTGTAATTAACAGAAATGCAGTATATGAACATTACTCTGATGTACTGCTGAGTATGTGATGAGTCAGTATTTAGCCATGCAGGATTTAATTGGTTGAGGGAAGACACAGAACACTGATCCTCCCATGTAGAGTGGGTATGATCTTCTTCCTCAAAAGGGTCATAAATTAAACAAGAGGCAAGGGAAGTTTAAGGGCACAAAGTAAGCACGATTTGAGCTTCCTTCCTCAAGAAGATTATACTTATACATAAATGATAGGTAATGTACACAACTGTCTCTAAAGTCTGGGGAAAGTTCACCTCTCTGCTGAGAAACGACACGTAAAAAGAAACTACTCTTTCTCTACTTGAAATGTTAGAGGGTTTTCCTCTTAGAAAGCCTATGGTTGAATGTTGACTCTAAACATGACGGAACAATAAGGAAAGAGCGTGAGAGCATCATTCAGCTTCTGAATTCATCAACTCTGGGACCACATGTCTCTAGGCTTCTTGAAGTGGGAAACAGTAAGTTCATCATCATTTAAGTCATTTTTAGTCAGTTTTTTTGAACTGGCAGTAAAAGTATCACTATGTACAAAGTATATCTTAGAAAAAAATAATAAAAATTATTTTACTGAAAACCTGAGTTTGTATAACCTTCAGATCTATATCTGCTACATCTACTTTGTTCTATATTTTTATCTACACATACTATATTGCTAAAAGCAGTTTTGACTCATTTTCTTTAAAGTGTACAGTACAAAATTCCCTGCTCTGATTACCTCGTAATGCTCAAGAATGGCTTCCCTTCTCTGCTCCTCTCACCTCTGCCTCCTGTTCCTGTGATGACTGAGGCTGGCATGGCTTTTAGGAGGAAAGGGACATATTTTCAGGCTAAATACTACATCAACATATCTTCTAAACTTACTACTACTACAATAAGTATTGGAAGAGGAAGAGGAAGCAAAAAAGAGAAGGAGGAGAGTGAAGAGGAGGGAAAAAAAGAAAAGGAGAAAGAAGAAGAGAATAAACCAGGAAATATATTTACATTATGGGCCCACTGTTAAATATTCCACCAGGATTTCATTGTCTGAGGTTTTATATTTAACAATTTCGCTATCCAAGTTACTCAGAGGAATAAAAAGCAGGCAGAAGACTTGGCCCTACGTTCAAGAAGCTTGCATGCATTCCTCTTAAAGATGGCAAATAATGATTTGCTCTTTACAGCCTACACAATGAATCTTTGTAAAGTAATTGGGTCAGCTATCAGCCTGAACTAAGTGAAATTAAACATGTTTAAAATCTAAGTTTATTGGTAGAAGCAGAAGGCTAATTAAAGCTGCTTATATATGAGAAAACATTTTTAAAGATCCAAATAGCAAATCAACTGAATAAATATTTTATATTTCTTTTATAATATTTAGCACTGAAACTGAAATAAGCAAGATTAGTTTCTTTATTTTGTCTTCTGTTGAAGTGGACTAATTCAGTTGATCATGACATGTATGTACCTGAATATTATTTGTAAATCTCAGTTATTAATTATTCTTTAAAACTGAGTATAAATTCATCTGAATGTGTGAGAAATGTAGTGAGAGAAACATGATTGTGACAAAATATTCTCATTATGGTAAGATATGCTGTCTCTTTTCAGATAATCAATAGAATAACAACAAGGGTAAAATAAAAATTAACAAATTGTTATGTCTGATTTAAACTCTGTGGTGACTCTCTAGGATTATATCTCTTTTGGTTAGAAAGCATGATTTCAAGCTCCTTAAAGTCAGGAAACATGATATTTAACTCTTAATCCCTCACATTACCTAACCTATGTCTAGCAATGTAAATTAAAATGTATTTATAAGTTTAATTGGATCTATAATTAATTATTTATAAATTTAGTTAGTTCTATAATAACCCAGATTATTAATTAACCAGCCAGCATCTTGAGACAAGGCTATAGGAGAAGACGAGGTATCAGTTAAATTGCAAGGGCAACTCTTATGCATAATTCAGATCATGCATACATAATTTGTGATTTTTTTAGAATCACTTCAAATAATTGTTTTGCTTTAAATATTTGGATCATAAACAATAAACCATGCTGTTTCCTGTGTCCAGACTCCTCTTTCAAGTCTCAAATAAAATGAATTTCTTTTTTTATATTTTAAAATGGGGTATAGCTGCTTCACAATTTTGTGCTAGTTTCTGCTGTACAGCAAAGTGAATCAGACATATGTATACACATATCCCCTACCTTCTGATTTTCCCTCTCATCTAGGTCACCACAGAGCACTGAGTAGATTTCCCACACTATACAGCAGGCTCTAGCTAGTTATCTATTCCATACATAGCAGTGCCTACATGTCAATACCAATCTCCCATTTCAACCCACACCCCTTTCCACCCTTGGTGTCCATACGTTTGTTCTCTACATCTGTGTCTCTATTTCTGCTTTGCAAATAGGTTCATCTGTACCATTTTTCTAGATTCCACATATATGCATTAAATACATGATATTTGCTTTTCTTTTTCTGACTTACTTCACTCTGTATGACAGCCTCTAGGTCCATCCACATCTTTACAAATGAACCAATTTCATTCCTTGCAATGGCTGAGTAATATTTCATTGTGTATATGTACCACAACTTCTTTATCCATTCATCTGTTCATGGACCTTTAGGTTGCTTCAATGTCCTGGCTATTGTAAATAGTGCTGCAATGACCATTGGGGTACATGTGTCTTTTTGAAATATGGTTTTCTCAGGGTATATGCCCAGTAGTGGGATTGCTGGGTCACAAGGTAGTTTTATTTTTACTTTTTTAAGGACCCTCCATACTGTTCTCCATAGTGGCTGTACCAATTTACATTCCCACCAACAGTACAAGAGGGTTCCCTTTTCTCCACACCCTTTCCAGCCATTCTGACTGGAGTGAGGTGATACCTCATTGTAGTTTTGACTTGCATTTCTCCAATAATTAGTGATGCTGAGCATCTTTTAATGTGCCTCTTGGCAATCTGTATGTCTTCTTTGGAGAAATGTCTATTTAGGTCTTCTGCCCGTTTTTGGATTGGGTTGTTTGGTTTTTTAGATACTGAGATGCATGAACTGTTTGTATATTGCAGAGATTAATCACTTGTTCATTGCTTCATTTGCAAATATTTTCTCCCATTCTGAGGGTTGTCTTTTCATCTTATTTATAATTTCCATTGCTATGCAAAAGCTTTTAAGTTTAATTAGGTCACATTTGTTTGATTTTGTTTTTATTTTCTTATTCTAGGAGGTGGGTCAAAAAAGATCTTGCTGTGATTTATGTCAAAGAGTGTTCTTCCTACGTCTTCCTCTAACACTTTTATAGTGTCTAGTCTTACATTTAGGTCTTTAATCCATTTTCAGTTTATTTTTGTGTATGGTGTTAAGAAGTGTTCTAATTTCATTCTTTTACAAGTAGCTGTCCAGTTTTCCCAGCACCACTTATGGAAGAGACTGTCTTTCCTCCATTATATATTCTTGCCTCCTTTTCCATAGATTAGTTGACCATAGGAACATGAGTTTATCTCTGGGCTTTCTATCCTGTTCCATTGATCTATATTTCTGTTTTTATGTCAGCACCATACTTTCTTGATTACTGTAGCATTGTAATATCATCTGAGTCAGGGAGCCTGATTCCCCTGCCTCTGCTCTTCTTTCTCAAGATTACTTTGGAGAGAGAGGGGAAGATGGTGGAAAAGTAAGATGCAGAGATCACCTTCCTCCACACAGATACAACAGGAATACATCTACACATTGAACAACTCCTAAAGAACACCTACTGAATGATGGCAGAAGACCTCAGACCTCCCAAAAGGCAAGAAACTCCCCACATACCTGGGTAGGACAAAATAAAAAAGAATAAACAGAGACAAAAGAATAGGGACGGGACCTGCACCAGTGGGAGGGAGCCGTGAAGGAGGAAAGGTTTCCACAATCTAGAAACCCCTCACAGGTGGAGACTGCAGGTGGCGGAGCGGGGGAGCTTCAGAGCCATGGAGGAGAGCACAGCCTCAGGGTCGCAGAGGGAAAAGTGGAGAGATTAGCCCACAGAGGATCCGTGCCGACCAGCACTCACCAGCCCGAGAGGCTTGTGTGCTCACCGCCGCGGCTGGCAGGGCTGGGAGCAGAGGCTTGGGCTTCGGTCAGAGCACTGGGAGAGGACTGGCAGCGTGAACACAGGCTGAAGGGGTTAGTGCACCACAGTTAGCCGGGAAGGAGTCCGAGAAAAAGTCCAGACCTGCCGAAGAGGCAGGAGACTTTTTCTTCCCTCTTTGTTTCCTGGTGTGTGAGGAGAGGGGATTAAGAGCACTGCTAAAAGGAGCTCTAGAGACGGGCGTGAGGCACAGCTAACAGAGTGGACCCCAGAGATGGGCATGAGATACTAATGCTGCTGCTGGTGCCACCAAAAAGCCTGTGTGCGAGCACAGGTCACTCTCCACACCTCCCTTCCAAGAAGCCTGTGCAGCCCACCACTGCCAGGGTCCTGGGATCCAGGGACAACTTCCCAAGGAGAAGGCACGGTGCACCTCAGGCTGGTGTAACGTCACGGCTGGCCTCTGCCGCCGCAGGCTCACCCCACACTCCTTATCCTTCCCACCCCCCGGTCTGAAGGAGCCAGAGCCCCTGAATCAGTGGCTCCTTTAACCCCGTCCTGTCTGAGTGAAGAAGAGATGCTCTCCAGTGACCTACACAGAGGCGGGGCCAAATCCAAGGCTAAAACCCGGAAGCTCTGCTAACAAAGAAGAGAAAGGGAAATCTCTCCCAGCAGCCTCAGGAGCAGTGGATTAAATCTCCAAAATCAACCTCATGAACCCTGCATCGGTGGAATACCTGAATAGACAACAGATCATCCGAAATTGAGGAGGTAGACTTTGAGAGCAAGATTTATTATTTTTTCCCCTTTTCCTCTTTATGTGAGTGTGTATGTGTATGCTTCTGTGTAAGATTTTGTCTGTATAGCTTTGCTTTCACCATTTGTCCTAGGGTTCTATCCATCCATTTTTTTTGTTTGTTTGTTTGTTTTTTACTTAAATTTTTTTTCTTAATAATTCTTTTTATTTTAATAACTTTATTTTACCTTACTTTATTTTATTTTATTTTACCCTCTTTCTTTCTTTCTTTCTTTCTTTCTTTCTACTTTTTCTCCATTTTATTTTGAGCCTTGTGGATGAGAGTCTCTTGGTGCTGCAACCAGAAGACAGTGCTGTACCTCTGAGGTGGGAGAGCCAACTTCAGGACACTGGTCCACAAGAGACATCCCAGCTCCACATAATATGAAACAATGAAAATCTCCCAGAGATCTCCATCTCAACACCAACACCCAGCTTCACTCAATGACCGGCAAGCTACAGTGCTGGACACCCTATGCCAAACAACTAGCAAGACAGGAAGACAACCTCACCCATTAGCAGAGAGGCTGCCTGAAATCATAATAAGCCCAGAGGCATCCCAAAACACACCAACAGACGTGGACCTGCCCACCAGAAATATAAGATCCACCCTCATCCACCAGAACACAGACACTAGTCCCCTCAGCCATGGATCATACACAACCCACTGAACCAACTTTAGCCACTGGGGACTGACACCAAAAACAAAGGGAACTACGAACCTGCAGCCTGCAAAATGGAGACCCCAAACACAGTAAGATAAGCAAAAGGAGAAGACAGAAAAACACACAGCAGATGAAGGAGCAAGATAAAAACCCACCAGACCTAACAAATGAAAATGAAATAGGCAGTCTACCTGAAAAAGAAATCAGAATAATGATAGTAAAGATGATCCAAAATCTTGGAAATAGAATAGACAAAATGCAAGAAATATTTAACAAGGACCTAGAAGAACTAAAGGTGAAACAAGCAATGAGGAACAACACAACAAATGAAATGAAAAATACTCTAGAAGGGATCAATAGCAGAATAACTGAAGCAGAAGAACGGATAAGTGACCTGGAAGTTAAAAGAGTGGAAATAAATACTGCAGAGCAAAATAAAGAAAAAACAATGAAAAGAACTGAGGACAGTCCCAGAGCCCTCTGGGACAACATTAAACACACCAACATTCAAATAATAGAGGTTCTAGAAGAAGAAGAGAACAAGAAAAGGACTGAGAAAATATTTGAAGAGATTATGGTTGAAAAGTTTCCTAATATGGGAAAGGAAATAGTTAATCAAGTCAAGGAAGCACAGAGAGTCCCATACAGGATAAATCCAAGGAGAAACACGCCAAGACACATACTAATCAAACTATCAAAAATTAAATACAAAGAAAACATATTAGAAGTAGCAAGGGAAAAACAACAAATAACACACAAGGGAATCCCCATAAAGTTAATAGCTGATCTTTCAGCAGAAACTCTGCAAGCCAGAAGGGAGTGGCAGGACATATTTAAAGTGATGAAGGAGAAAAACCTACAACCAAGATTACTCTACACAGAAAGGATCTCATTCAGATTTCATGGAGAAATTAAAACCTTTAGAGACAAACAAAAGCTGAGAGAGTACAGCACCACCAAACCAGCTTTAGAACAAATGCTAAAGGATCTTCTCTAGGCAAGAAATACAAGAGAAGGAAAAGACCTTCAATAACAAACCCAAAACAAGTAAGAAAATAGGTATAGAAACACACATATCGATAATTACCTTAAATGTAAAAGGATTAAATTCTCCAAACAAAAGACACAGACTGGTTGAATAGAAACAAAAACAAGACCCATATATATGCTGTCTACAAGAGACCTACTTCAGACCTAGAGACACATACAGACTGAAAGTGAGGGGATGGAAAAATATATTTCATGAAAATGGAAATCAAAAGATAGCTGGAGTAGCAATTCTCATATCAGACAAAATCGACTTTAAAATAAATACTATTACAAGGGACAAAGAAGCACACTACATAGTGATCAAGGGATCAAGCCAAGAAGAAATATAACAATTGTAACTATTTATGAACCCAACATAGAAGCACCTCAATATGTAAGGCAAATACTAACAGCCATAAAAGGGGAAATTGACAGTAACACATTCATAGTAGGGGACTTCAACACCCCACTTTCACCAATGGACAGATCATCCAAAATGAAAATAAATAAGGAAACACAAGCTGTAAATGATACATTAAACAAGATGGACTTAATTTATATTTATAGGACATTTATCCAAAAACAACAGAATACACATTTTTCTCAAGTGCTTATGGAACATTCTCCACAATAGATCATATCTTGGGTCACAAATCAAGCATTGGTAAATTTAAGAAAATTGAAATTGTATCAAGTATCGTTCTGACCACAATGCTATGAGACTAGATATCAATTGCAGGAAAAGGTCTGTAAAAAATACAAACACATGGAGGATAAACAAAACACTACTTAATAACGAAGTGATCACTGAAGAAATCAAAGAGGAAATAAAAACATACCTAGAAACAATTGACAATGGAGACATGAAGACCAAAACCTATGGGATACAGCAAAAGCAGTGCTAAGTGGGAAGTTTATAGCAATAAAATCCTACCTTAGGTAACAGGAAACATCTCAAATAAACAACCTAAACTTGCACCTAAAGCAATTAGAGAAAGAAGAACAAAAAAAAAACAAAGTTAGCAGAAAGAAAGAAATCATAAAGATCAGATCAGAAATAAATGAAAAATAAATGAAGGAAACCAGCTAAAAGCTGGTTCTTTCAGAAGATAAACAAAATTCCTAAACCATTAGCCAGACTCATCAAGAAAGAAAGGGAGATGAGTCAAATCAAAAAAATTAGAAATGAAAAAAGGGGAAGTAACAACCGACACTGCAGAAATACAAAGGATCATGAGAGATAACTACAGGCAACTCTATGCCAATAAAATGGACAACCTGGAAGAAATGGACAAATTCTTAGAAATGCACAACCTGCCAAGACTGAATCAGGAAGAAATAGAAAATATGAATGGACCAATCACAAACACTGAAATTGAAACTGTGATTAAAATTTTTCCAACAAACAAAAGCCCGGGACCAGATAGCTTCACAGGAGAATTCTACCAAACATTTAAGAAGAGCTAACACTTATCCTTCTCAAACTCTTCCAAAATATAACAGAGGGACGAAGACTAACAAACTCATGCTACGAGGTCACGATCCACCTCATACCAAAACAAGACAAGGATGTCACAAAGAAAGAAAACTACAGGCCAATATCACTGATGAACATAGATGCAAAAATCCTCAACAAAATACTAGGAAACAGAATCCAACAGCACATTAAAAGGATCATATACCATGATCAAGTGGGGTTTATTCCAGGAATGCAAGGATTCTTCAATATACGTAAATCAATCAATGTGATACACAATATTAACACATTGAAGGAGAAAACTCATATGGTCATCTCAATAGATGCAGAGAAAGCTTTCAACAAAATTCAACACCGATTTATGATAAAAACCCTCCAGAAATTAGGCATAGAGGGAACTTTCCTCAACATATTAAAGGCCATATATGACAAACCCACAGCCAACATTGTCCTCAATCATGAAAAGTTGAAAGCATTTCTGCTAAGATCAGGAAAAAGACAATGTTGCCCACTCTCACCACTATTATTCAACATAGTTTTGGAAGTTTTAGCCACAGCAATCAGAGAAGAATAGGAAATAAAAGGAATCCAAATTAGAAAAGAAGAAGTAAAGCGTCACTGTTTGCAGATGACATGATACTATACATAGAGAATCCTAAAGATGCTACCAGAAAACTACTAGAGCTAATCAATGAATTTGGTAAAGTAGCAGGATACAAAATTAATGCACAGAAATCTCTGGCATTACTATACACTAATGATAAAAAATTTGAAAATGAAATCAAGAAAACTCTTCCATTTACCATTGCAAAAAAAGAATAAAATATCTAGGAATAAACCTACCTAAGGGGACAAAATACGTGTATGCAGAAAATTATAAGAACTGTTGAAAGAAATTAAAGATGATACAAATGGATGGAGACATATACCATGTTCTTGGATAGGAAGAATCAACATTGTGAAAATGACTCTACTACCCAAAGCAATCTACAGATTCAATGCAATCCCTATCAAACTACCAGTGGCATTTTTCACAGAACTAGAACAAAAAATTTCACAATTTGTATGGAAACACAAAAGACCCCGAATAGCCAAAGAAATCTTTAGAATGAGAAATGGAGCTGGAGGAATCAGGCTGCCTGACTTCAGACTATACTACAAAGCTACAGTAATCAAGACAGTATGGTACTGGAACATAAACAGTAATATAGATCCATGGAACAGGATAGAAAGCCCAGGGATAAACCCACGCACATATGGTCACCTTAACTTTGATAAAGGAGGCAGGAATGTACAATGGAGAAAGGACAGCCTCTTCAATAAGTGGTGCTGGGAAAACTGGACAGATACATGTAAAAGTATGAGATTAGATCACTCCCTAACACCATACACAAAAATAAGCTCAAAATGGATTAAAGACCTAAATGTAAGGCCAGAAACTGTCAAACTCTTAGAGGGAAACATAGGCAGAAAACTCTATGACATAAATCACAGGAAGATCCTTTTCGATCCGCCTCCTAGAGAAATGGAAATAAAAACAAACAAACAAAAAAAATGGGACCTAATGATACTTCAAATCTTTTGCACAGCAAAGGAAACCATAAACAAGACCAAAAGACAGCCCTCAGAATGGGAGAAAATATTTCCAAATGAAGCAACTGACACAGGATTAAACTCTGAAATTTACAAGCAGCTCATGCAGCTCAATAACAAAAAAACAAACAACCCAATCCAAAAATGGGCTGAAATCCTACATAGACATTTCTCCGAAGAAGATATACAGACTGCCAACAAACACATGAAGGAATGCTCAACATCATTAATCATTAGAGGAATGCAAATCAAAACTACAATGAGATATCATCTCACACAAGTCAGAATGGCCACCATCAAAAAATCTAGAAACAATAAATGCTGGAGAGGGTGTGGAGAAAAGGGAACACTCTTGCACTGCTAGTGGGAATGTGAATTGGTGCAGCCACAATGGAGAACAGTATGGAGGTTCCTCTAAAAAACTACAAATAGAACTTCCATATGACCCAGCAATCCCACTACTGGACATATACCCTGAGAAAACCATAATTCAAAAAGAGTAATGTACCAAAATGTTCATTGCAGCTTTATTTACAATAGCCAGGAGATGGAAACAACCTAAGTGTCCATCATTGGATGAATGGATAAAGTAGATGTGGCACATATATACATGGAATATTACTCAGTCATAAAAAGAAACGAAATTGAGCTATTTGTAATGAGGTGGATAGACCTAGAGTCTGTCATACAGAGTGAAGTAAGTCAGAAAGAGAAATACAAATACCATATGCCAACACATATATACGAAATTAAGACAAAAAAAAGTCATGAAGAACCTAGGTGTAAGACAGCAATAAAGACACAGACCTACTAGAGAATGGACTTGAGGATATGGGGAGGAGGAAGTGTAAGCTGTGACAAAGCGAGAGAGAGGCATGGACATATATACACTACCAAATGTAAAATAGATAGCTGGTGGGAAGCCACCGCATAGCACAGGGAGGTCAGCTCCGTGCTTTATGACCACCTGGAGGGATGGGATAGGGAGGGAGGGAGAGAGGGCGGGGCAAGATGTAGGAGATATGGGAACATATGTATATATATAGCTGATTCACTTTGTTGTCGGGCAGAAACCAGCACATCATTCTAAAGCAATTATACTCCAATAAAGATGTAAAAAAAATAAAGGAAAAAAAAAGATTACTTTGGCTATTTGGGGTTTTTCATGTTTCCATACAAACTTTAAGGCTTTTGTTCTAGTTCTGTGAAAAACGCCATTGGTACTTTGATAGGAATTGCATTTAATCTGTAGATTGCTTTGGGTAGTAGTCTTTTTCACAGTATTGATTCTTCCAAAGCAAGAACATGGTATGTATCTCAGTCTGTGTCATCTTTGATTTCTCTCATCAGTGTGTTAGAGTTTTCTGAGTACCAGTCTTTTACCTCCTTAGGTAGGTTTATTCCTAGTTATTTTATTTGTTTTTTGGCAATGGTGAACAGGATTGTTTCTTAAATTTCTCTTTCTGATTTTTTATCAGTAGTGTATAGGAATGTCAGAGATTTCTGTGCATTAACTGTGTATCCTGTTACTTTATCAAATTCATTCATTAGCTCTAGTAGTTTTCTGGTAGCATCTTTAGGATTCTCTATGTATATTCTCATGTCATCTGCAAACAGTGACAGTTTTACTTCTTCTTTTCTAATTTGGATTCCTTTTATTTATTTTTCTTGTCTGATTTTCATGGCTGGGACTTCCAAAACTATGTTGAATCATAGTAGTGAGAGTGGACATTCTTGTCTTTTTCCTGATCTTAGAGGAAATGCTTTCAGTTTTTCACCACTGAGAATGATGTTTATTGTGGGTTTGTCATATATGGCCTTTATTTTGTTGAGGTAGGTTCCTTCTATGCCCACTTTCTGGAGAGTTATTATCATAAATGGGTGTTGAATTTTGTTGAAAGCTTTTTCTGCATCTATTGAGATGATCATATAGTTTTTCTTCTTCAGTTTGGTAATATGGTGTATCACACTGAATGATTTGCATACGTTGAAGAACCTTTGTGTCCCTGGAAAAAATCCCAATTGATCATGTTGTATGATCCTTTTAATGTGTTGTTGGTTTCTGTTTGCTAGTATTTTGCTGAGGATATTTGCTTCTATGTTCATCAGTAATATTGGTCTATAATTTTCTTTTTTGTGATATCTTTGTCTGGTTTTGGTATCAGGGTGTTGGTGGCCTTGTAGAGTGAGCTTGGGAGTGTTCCTTCCTCTGCAATTTTTTGGAAGAGTTTGAGAAGAATGGATGATAGCTCTTCTCTAAAAGTTTGATAGAATTCGTCTGTGAAGCCATCTAGTAGTGGACTTTCTTTTGGAAGATTTTTAATTACAGTTTCAATTTCATTACTTATGATTGACCTGTTTATATTTTCTATTTCTTCCTTGTTCAGTCTTGGAAGGGTATGCCTTTCTAAGAATTTTCCATTTCTTGCATGTTGTCCATTTTATTAGCGTATAGTTACTTGTAGTAGTCTCTTATGCTCCTTTGTATTTCTGCAGTGCCTGTTGTAACTTCTCCTTTTTCATTTCTAATTTTATTGATTTGAGTCCTCTTCCTCTTTTTCTTGATTAGTCTGCCTAAGGTTTATCAATTTTTTTATCTTCTCAAAGAACCAGATTTCATTTTTTTGATTTTTGCTATTGCTTTCTTTGTTTCCATTTCGTTTATTTCTTCTCTGATTTTTAGGTTTTCTTTCCTTCTACTAACTTTTTTTTTTCTTTTTTAGAATTATATTTTTGGTCTCTGTCCCAGTTTCTGCCACAGAGTTTCTAAAACCCTTGGGATTTCCTAAGTGATAAGATGATAATGGTGTCTTTTGTTATGTTAACAAGGTGATCTTTGGAAAGCACCTAAGGATGGGAGCCAGCAGCCTGTGGCTAACCTTGTGATTAGAGGTTGGAACTTTCAGTCCCACCCCCTTGACCTCAGGGCAGGGAAGAGCCACTCAAGATTAAGCTCAATCACCCATGGCCAATGAGTTATTCAGTCACGCCTGTGTACTGAAGCCTCCATAAACCACCAAGCACAGGGTTCAGGGAGCTTCCCAGTTGGTGAGCACCTGGAGATTTGGGGAGAGTGGGCTCCATGCTTTCTCCCCATACCTCGTCCTATACATGTTTTCTATCTGGCTGTTGCTGAGTTTTATCATTTTATAATACACTGGTTAATCTAGTTAATAGAATATTTCTGTGAGTTCTATGAGTCACTTGGGCAAATTAATTAAAGCTAAGAAGAGGGTCATTGGAAATGTTGCAGTCCGGGAGCCACACGCCTGGAGTCGAGTTCCCCAGTAAATGCGACCCGTGTCCCAACCAAGGACACATGAGAATCACCAACACCAAGTAGAAAGATTAGCAAAGGATTTATACAAGTATAGAAGCTTACACAAACTGTCCGGACAGGGTCCCACTCAGAGAGAAGTGAGTGAGACCTAACTTTTGTTTTTTGTTGTTGTTCTTCTTCTTCTTTCTCTAGTTACTTTAGGTGTAAGGTAATGGTTGTTTATTTGATATTTTTCTTGTTTCTTGTGGTACGATTGTATTGCTATAACCTTCCTTCTTAGAACAGTTTTTGCTACATCCTATAGGTTTTGGGTCATTGTAATTTCATTGTCATTTCTTTCTATATATCTTTTGACTTCCTCTTTGATTTCAGCATTTATCTCTTTGTTAATTAGCAGCATATTATTTAGCCTCTATGTTTTTTTTTGTTTGTTTACAGGTTTTTTTTTTTTTCCTGTAATTGAGTTCTAATCTCATAGTGTTGTTGTTGGAAAAGATGTTTTATATGATTTCATTTTTCTTAAATTTGCCAAGACTTGATTTGTGACCCAAGATGTAATGTATCCTGGAGAATGTTCCATGTGCACTTAAGAAGAAAGTATATTCTGTCATTTTTGGATGAAATGTACTATAAGTATCAATTAAGTCTATCTGGTCTATTGTGTCATTTAAAGCTTGTTTCCTTTTTTATTTTCTATCTAGATAATCTGTTCATTGGTGTAAGTGGGATGTTAAAGTCCCCCACTATTATTGTATTACTGTCAATTTCCACTTTTATGGCTCTTAGCATTTGCCTTATGTATTGAGGTGCTCCTATTTGGGGTCATATATATTTTAAACTGTTATATCTTCTTCTTGGATTGATCCCTTGATCATTATTTAGTTTCTTTCCTCTTCTCTTGTAACAGTCTTTATTTTCAGGTCTATTTTATCTGATGTAAGTATTGCTACTCCATCTTTCTTTTGATTTCCATTTGCAGGGAATCTTTTTCCATCTGCACACTTTCAGTCTGTATGTATCCTTAGGTCTGAAATGGGTCTCTTGTAGACAGCATATATATGGGTCTTGTTTCTGTATCCAGTCAGACAGTCTATCTGTTTTGGTTGGAACATTTAACCCATTTAAAATACATTTAATATAATTATTGATATGTATGTTCCTATTACCATTTTCTTAATTGTTTTGGGTTTGTTTTTGTAGGTTATTTTCTTCTCTTGTGTTTGCTGCCTAGAGAAGTTCCTTTAGTATTTGTTGTAGGGATGGTTAGGTGATGCTGCATTCTCTTAGCTTTTGCTTGTCTGTAAAGCTTTTGATTTCTCTTTCAAATCTGAATGAGATCCTAGCTGGGTAGAGTAATTTTTGTTGTAGGTTTTTCCCTTTAATCACTTTAAATATATCCTGCCACTCCCTTCTGGCCTGCAGAGTTTCTGCTGAAAAATCAGCTGATAACCTTATGGGAATTCCCTTGTATGTTATTTGTTGCTTTTCCCAAGCTTCTCTTAATATTTTTTCTTTAAATTTAATTTTTGTTACTTTGATTAGTATGTGTCTCAGTATGTTTCTCCTTAGGTTTATCCTGAGTGGGACTCTGTGCTTCCTTGACGTGGGTGGCTATTTCCTTTCTCATGTTAGGGAAGTTTTCAACTACCATTTTTGCAAATATTTACTCACACACTGTATCTTTCTTTTCTTCTTTTGGGACCCCTATAATTCTAGTGTTGGTGTGTTTAATGTTGTTCCAAATGTCTCTGATATTGTACTCATTTCTTTATATTCTTTTTTTTTCTCTTTATTCTGCTCCTGCACAGTTATTTCCACCATTCTATCTTTCAGCTCACTTATTAATTCTTCTGCCTTAGTTATTCTGCTCTTGATTCCTTCTAGAGTATATTTCATTTCAGTTACTGTGTTGTTCATCTCTGTTTATTTGTTCTTTAGTTCTTTCAGGTCCTTGTTAAATATTTCTTGTATAATCTTGATCCGAGCCTCCATTTTATTTCTGAGATTTTGGATCTTCTTTACTATCATTACTTTGAATTATTTTTCAAGTAGGTTGCCTATTTCCTCTTCATTTATTTAGTCTTGTAGGTTTTTACCTTTCTCTTCAATCTATAACATATATTTTTGTCATCTCATTTTTTTGATGAGTGGGGCTATGTTCCTGTCTTGCTGGTTGTTTGGCCTGAGGTGTCCAGCACTGGAGTTTTCAGGCAGTTGAGTGGAACTGGGTCCTGTTGCTGAGATGAGGATGATCAGGAAAGCTCACACCAATTAATATTCCCTGGGGCCTAAAGTTCTCAGCTAGTCCAGCAGCTTGGACTTGGCATTCCCACCACAGGAGCTCAGGCCTGACCCCTGGCCTGGTCACTTGTGGATTCCTCCCACCCACTTAGGTATCCAAGGTCCCCCAATAGCACCCAGTATGTGTTCTACAAGAATTTCTCCAATGCATTCTTGGTGTACTTGTGAGTAAATGCAAACTCCATGTCCTCCTATTCTGCCATCTTGACTTCATCCACCTTATAATGAGCTCCTTTAGGAGATCTCTGATCTCTCAAACCAGGTTAGATTTTAAATAATTTATTTATTAATAAATAATCTATAATATAATTAATATTATATACTTGCTTTGAATAAATACAAACACCAATAATACTTGGATAATGATTTATATAATTTATTTTCTTCAATAGATTGTAAGAATTCTGAGAGCTCAGACCACAGCTTCCTTGTTTTTGGCTCTATCCCCAGAGTAAAGCACAGTGCTTTGCATTTTGTAAGAGATCAAATAATTTGTTAAATGAATGAACACACAGAAGAAATGAACCCTCTTATGTAAAGCAGGAAGGAGCTAATTTCCATGAGTTATCATATATTTTATAAATAATGCCAAGGAAAATGTTCAAAATATAAGAACTGAAACACTAGAATCAAATATGTAGTATGATCTTATTTTTGTAAAAAAAAAAATACAAATGTAAAATGTTAAAAGTGCTTCAAGATGTTGTCTCTGTATGTAGTATTATATTTTTTTGCTTTTCACCTTGAAATTGCCTATATATTTTTCCATTTTTAATCTTATTTTTGTATTTGTAAATTTATTAAATTTAATTTATGTATGCAACACTTAAAGAAAACATATCATTCACAACTCTTAGGTAGAAAAAACAGCAGTCCAGAGCTAACCACTTTATTCTATGTACATATTTGCCTATATATTTTTGCTTAATACTAATTCATTATTTTCAATTTTAGATACTTATTGAATTAATACTCTGTGTAGAAACAATATAAGTCCTTTCAGAAAGAAAAGTACAAAATCAGAAATGTGATTCTCTTTTTAAGAAGCAAATCAGTTTTAGTGCTAGACTTTGAATATCCCATTTTTGTCTTGATAAGAAAGCTGAATTTATGGCCTATAAACCAAGCAGACACCCACTGAAATGGTCAGAAAAGGCATTAATAAGTCAAACTTATCAGAGCAGTTAAATTTGACTCTTCTCTTTTCCACAGAATAAGTGACATATATACATACACAAATATACAAAGGATTGGTATCAAATTGTTTTACTTTAAAGCCTGTCATTATCCTTTTGAAATGTAAGTATCTAAGATTATGTGAAAACCAAAATTACTAAAAAAATGTTTTAGAAAATTGAGCAAAGTTATAAAGTATGACTAGCGTAGGAGAGAGTGATGGTTTATAAATCACACCTGCCGTTAATTGGCTATACATAAAGGGAACATAAAATGAAATCACTGCTTTTATTTTTCATTTCCCATATCATTACCAAACCCAAGTTTGGCTGCTGGCCACTCAAAAGCCAATAATTCAAGAGGCAAGTGCCAGCAGAAAGGAGAGGTGTTTTAATCAGAAAAGTTGGCAATCTGGGGAGAAGGTGGACTCGTGTCCAGAGAGCAACTCCAAAGATTCTGCTCAGGCATGACAATTCTTAGAGGGAAAAATGGGGGGAAAGGATTTCAGTGAGTCATTCAGGTACTAGGTTGGGTTCTGCATTATTCTCCATTGTGTGCAAACTGGCTGACTCTCCCTTCAGATGTTATCTCGCTCGCATTATCTGCCTGTAGGATTCCTTAGGTGGCTGTTGGGCGTAGAGAGCTAATTATTCTTTCTTCTTTTTATTTAGGAAAATAATTGACAAGTTAGGCAAGGCATGGTGTTCATTCAGGAAAGCATAAGTCAGTAGTTAGTTTCAATTACTTAGTGATCTGATTCCTATAATTGGGTGTTTAAGATTAGATGGGGACAGAAATAGGTACACAGAAAAGGGGCAAAAGAGCTGCCTTCAAGTTAAATAATTTCTTCCATGTTTCATACAAAAGTATCAGTATCGATTTTTAAATATATTATCATATTTTTCCCCCATTTCATTAACTTTACTTTGTGCCTATCACTAATTCTTTATCCAAGATCTCCAATAGAACTGTAAAATACTACCTTTAAATATAATCAAATATATCAGGTAATTTACAAAATACATCTTTTCCTTGAGAGTACTCTCTTAGATCTGTATCATTCTGTTCCAGTCTGATGTGGTTTCTCTCTACGCCTACTATGTAGCTGTAATTCTGAATATTCTTTTCACAATCATTGCGGAATCATTCTTCTTTTTTGGTTTCCCTGTTTTCTGGAACCTATGTCTTCTCTGTTAATCCATTCCCTCATTTTTATAGAGGAAATTCTTCCAAAACTCTTCAGATAAAGGACACATCAGAGGTAACTTTGAGATTTAGCAGTCTACATCTTCATTTTTTCATCACATGTGGTTGATGACTTATAAAAGTATAGATTGGATATTATCTTCCATCAGTTTCTAAATACAGTGTTCCATTCTAGTTTTCAATGTGTAATTGAGAAACCTGATACAATCTGTTTTGAGATCTTTTACATGTTTTTTTGTTCTTTTTGTTGCAGTGGTGGTAATTGTGTTCTCTCAAGAAGCTTTCAGTGTTTTGGTGTTTTGCATTTACTATCATGTAAATTTATGTGGATCTCTTTTAATTCCATGTGCTAAACATTTTGTGGAAACTTTCAATTTAGGAATGATTCTCTTTCAGGACAGTGCAATTTTCTTATAATATATTTTGGGCATTCTTCTTTTGCTCTTCCATCTTTTTGAAATTTCCTTCAGTTACATATAGACCTCTTTGGGGAACCTCTAATTAAATTTTCCTATTTTCTATCTATTTATTTTTTTACTTTCTATGATACTGTCTCAACTTTATCTTTAACCTTTCTACTATTGTATTTCTTTACTTGGGTTAATACATATATTAGTACATAATTTCTAAGAAGGTTTTTTTGTTTGTTTTCTAATAGATAATTTAAAATATGACACTTTATCCTTGTTTCACGGCTACAGTGTTTCTTTCTTATTTCTCCATAGCCGTTTTTTTTTTTTTTTTAATTTGGTTCTGCCCCATGCATTGACCTTTTTTCCTCTGATTTCAACTTTTGTTTAGTTGTATGTTTGTTTGCTTTGATCTTTTTCTCATGAAAATCTTTATTTAAATGGCTTGTGATCATTGGCTCCTGCTCATGACTAAGAATGGGACTTAGGAGTGAGACACAGAAAAGCTGCTATAGAGCTCTATGTGTTTTGGAGTGACCTTGGTCAATGGGAAGACTGCACCAATGAGTGAGTGAGTGCTGAACCCGTGTTGTCCATATCTCTTTACATTTTCTTATGCTGGCCTGTTTTCTCAGAGAACAATCCTCCAGTGTCCTGTTTGAGGTGGGTAGTGGTGGAAGGCAGTAACATGGAGAACAGCATTTTGGTGGCTGACAGGATAAGGGAAACTCGGCATATCATTATTCCTTATTTAGAGTTTCAATTAATCTGCTTGTTTCTAGTACTGTATTGCTTCATTAGTTACACTT
The DNA here is from genome assembly GCF_000442215.2 of Lipotes vexillifer. Classification (NCBI taxonomy): domain Eukaryota; kingdom Metazoa; phylum Chordata; class Mammalia; order Artiodactyla; family Lipotidae; genus Lipotes; species Lipotes vexillifer. The sequence goes on along the minus strand of NW_006774049.1, from coordinate 2,886,203 downwards.
TGTCTGGTGTTCCCAGAGCCTCTATGGTTAACCAGAGAATGATCATCCATTCTTCTGTCAGGTTGAGAGAGACAGTTGCCTGGCTTCAGTGGGACAAGATTTGAGCACTTAATTTTTCTTTATAAAAACCTGCATCTAACTTTTGGACCCATTTTTCATCACCCCTAACTTCAGCACTGCATGGTATTTCTAATTCTTCAGCCTTTTCATGGTTCTGTTTTGTAAATGTCCTTGTATCTTTGTGACATTTCATAGATGAGCTGTAGGCAATTGTTTTATCACACTTCCTGCTCTTTTTTTCCCCCCATCTGCTTTCCATTGTACAAAATGTTGTAGATATCTCTCATCTACTAAATACTTTTTTATTTGTCTGTTTACATATCTTCATTTCATCTGGGGCTTCAAAAGAGAACAGAAAGATGCATGTTTAATCTGCTATATAATCTGCTATATTTAGCCAGAACCTATGCCTTGTCTATCTCTTTCTCTATCACTATCATCTAAATCAATATTTCTTAAGAAAGGATACACATCAAAATCACATGAGGAAGTTTTTCATATCCTGTGAGATCTGGACATTATAATTTTATATAATTTCGTTATTTGTATTCACATGCCTAGTAAAACACTACTGATTCTGGTTATCTGTTTCAGGTTATTAATAATATGACTATGGATTTGTAAGTAGACTTACATTTTAATACATATCTTCATATATCATCTTATTTGATACTCCCAGAAGCATCTGTTTTTCTTACCTATTTAATAGTTAATATACCTTATCCTTTCTTTCTTCATAATACAACCACATTTTTGCCAATAAGATCAAGGAAGGTAGTCTCTCCAGAGTCCCTGCAAGTTAGTGATGATGGGTAAGTAAGCCAGTCATGGTCTTTCTTCTCCAGTGAATGTGTTATCCATGAGTGTGCACTATAAGAGACCTGGTGAATTAAGGGAGGGCAGAAAACTTGAGATTTCTATAGAATAAACATTTTTCTTCCCTGGTAAATATAATTGGGTAAGATGGCACAACCGTTCTTGCTCTTGTCATATAGAATCAACAATAGTTGGTGCTATAACTGTCATGGTGAGATCAAGGGATCTCCTTGGTTTTCTCAAGGGAAAACCAAGGCACTGTCACAGAAGCTGACCAATATCCTCCATACCATTACACTACAAAATCCATGAACTCTGCAGTCATCTACTACCAGAATGATTGTTACATGATATAAGTATTGATAGTTTTAAAGCCAACATCAGTTAGATATTCTATTATTAGAAACCTCAAATCTCCTACTGAACACCCTCATTAATACTTACAAAAATACCATACTCTAAAAGATATTGCTTCCAGTTATCTCAATTTAAATCTGTGTCTAGTCAACTTGATTTAAATATCCTAGATTGAAACTAAAGGGCATGGAAGTGTCCCTTAGGTTTCTCAATTATGGTTACTTGATCATTCTTGATAAATTGCAATAGTAGTTTTATTTAATGGGAGGATAATGAGAAGAAGAAATGAGGTCATTTTATGAAAAGTATCTTTTCTGAACTAATAAGAATTACCTCTACTACTGCTATTTTTAAAACTGGTATATAAAACTCCCTTTCCTTAGCTGACACCTGACAACCATTAAAGTGTCAGATGTCAATTGTGATGTGGTGGTTTTGTCATAGTTTTCCCTAATTAGCTGTTTTTATCTTATTACACTTCATATCGTATTCAAGCACTGAGAAAGTTATGTGTCTGTGAAGAGGTATTGAATTGTTCAGCTGATTCTGTGAACTGCTGAGTGTTGTGGGTGGGGAATGGGAGGAGAATGGAAAAAGTGAAGTGCTCACAGTTCTGAGCTCCTTGACCGGAGGCACAACTCCCTGTGCCAGTCACACACTAGAAATATTTGAAGAAGTTCTTAAATGCCCTCCAGACTCAGTGGAACATTTGGAAAGTCGGGCTTTTTAATGAGAAAGGGCTTGTTACTTGTTACTCTATGAATTCTTTCATCAGTGGTATACTGCTTGGAATATCCTATAGAGTAAATAAATATTTGTTATTGTGATTCAGAAGCCTGGATTTTTATGACTTGGGTTGTCACTAATAGTCACGTCATTGGATTAACCTATAAGACACTCAATAGGGATGTGATGTTTTGATTTCAGTCCTCTACAGTTTTGCTTTCTGGAAATGTTCTTTAGAGAATGACCCCAACACAAGATTCTGGTATATTTTACCTTCTTACTGGAAAATATTTTCATGAAGAACTAAGTTTCTCAAAAGGATGGAAAGGCAACCCTATAAATGATACAGACAGCTATATCATTCATTCATCATTAAAAATCCATTCAGTGATATAACTTAAAATTTGTCCATGTTTATAGATTGCTTACCCAGAGTCTGATAAGGAGGGATAATGTCTGATGGGAAAAGTGTAGTTCCTACCTCATTAGAACCCCCAGTCTGCTAGTGATGACATATACCAAGAGCACAGGTTTATAGAAAGAATTAAATTTGGACTAAAAGAAATCCTTAATAGTTTAGCTGAGAGTCTACTACAATATATCCTTAATTTCTTCTCTGCTTTTTCTCACGTTTATCCCTCCTTGACTCACTTGCTTATCTGTTCATTAAGGAAGCATGAATGGCTCAGTTACTAAGTGTCAGGCATAGTTTTAAGCAGAGGACCATATCTTCCCAGGCACACATGTGAGAGGTGACAGCCTAACAGGATGGCAGTCATAAAACAACTAATTGCATATGTGATATTTTGAAAGGAATGAGGCTACTACAAGTGCACTTTACAATGTGAGAATTGGAAGGTTTCCTGGAGAAAGATAATTAAGCAGGATCTAGAAAGAAAAGGAAGAGACTCCTAGAGTACATACTTATGTGGGTGATGTCTTATAAACCTCTCTGACTGTTATTTAGCATCATTGAATGTGAATATCCTTAACTACAGTATAGGCAACAGACTTAGTGAACAAGTTGGACTTAATTCTCCCTTCAGTTTGACTAAACTTTAGATAGGTTTCTTCCTAATTATAGGTCTCTGAGCTCCCTCTTCTTAGAGCATTTCTACTCCCCTTGAAATATAGATTTTCTCCGAGTCATTGCCAGTTTTACAAACCAACAATGTCTTTCTCAAGGACCTGGGAGTTATCTTTTTGAATCATCAAGAAAGACAGTGCCCCTATCTCCTAGTCTCTGTGGGAGAGAAGGAGGCTAACTTCTATTAAGTGCCACTTAGCAAACCCAGATGGCATAATTACATTGACCACCCTCCCTTAATTCCCTATAGTACTCTTCCACTAGCTTACCCCAGTGCTTAAAAACCTCTCTTGCCTTTTGTTTCAGTGGAGCTGAGTTTAGTCTTTCTCTCTTATTTCAATAGTCTTGAATAAAATTTTCTTTGCCTATTTGCTCCACTCAGTGCAATTTTTCTTTGACATTTGCAAGTATGGGTTGCAAAGAGAGTAGTATGTTTAAAGTCACAAGACCAAGATTCAATTCATGTAACCAGCAGGAAAACTGCTAAATATTTCTGCTCCTTAATTGGTACAACTGTAAAAGGAGTACCAAATATTCCCACCTTATTATGTAATCAGAAGCACTAAATGAGATCATGTTGTAAAAGCATCTTGTAAAGTGTTGTATGCTTTGTACATGGGAATTTTATTCTTCCCTCAGCAGCTAATATAGGGTTGAAAAAGTGGGGGCACAATGGTTGAACATATGAGCTCTGAAATCAGAATGACCCTTAATAAGCTTCATAACCTCTGTTTGTCTCAGTTTCTGTAAATGAAAATGAGGATATAGAACTTCCTAGGGTTGTAAGAAACTAAGGAATTAATTTAGTGCTTAGAATAGTCTGTGGCAGATAATTTGTATGAGTGAAAATATAGCATATGTACTATATGTTCACAAATGTAGTTAGATCTTCCCTCTACTTAAAAGTGTCTGGTGGTTCCTCAGTGTTTTTGCTTTAAACCCAAAGCTTTATTGCAAGCCATTCTCCCTGATAACCTATGATCCAATCTGAATGATGTTTTTTATAACTTCATTCAAGTATAATTGATCTACAATAAACTGCATGTATTTAAAATTCATTTTTGATGACTTAAAAATATTTATACATTCATAAAATCACCAAATTGTATTATTTTATGTATTTTATTATTTAAAAAGTAGGATTCTGTGAGTTTCAGATTATGCTTTTTTATCACTCAGGACTTCATTTCTTCTTGCTTTTCCCCACCCCACTCCAGAAATTTTCACCAGAGTCTTTCTGATTTATCCTTGAGATCAATTCATAAGTTACCTCTTCAGAGAAGCCCTTCCTAACACCCCAGACTGAACCATCTAGTCACATAGCCCCCCAGATGTTTCATGCATATGATTTCTCAGAGTTTTGAACTTATGTAATTAATATTACACGACTATTTCATTCTCTCTGACTGGTCTGGAAGCTACCTACATGGTAAATATTGTATTACCAGAGCTGAGCTTATAACCCTTTGGCATCTAATTGGAAATATAGCTTTCTCAAGACTAATATTTGTCTGTGAACATTTGGTATAATATTTTGGGCATGCAAAGTTTTTTAATCTTTATAAAGTGAACTATGTCAGCCTTACCTATGGAAGTATACTGATCTCTGCAGTCTAGACTCTTCTCCATGTACATATGCAGAGCTTCATCCAGGAGACACTTTACACCACCTTCTAGGCTCCAACCTGGCCCACAGGGGAAAAGAGCTGCCCAGTGCTCTCCACTTCAGTGGACAACTGTCTTGGTTTGCCTGGGACTGCTGAGAAATTTCCTGATACATGGAACTTACAGTGTTAAAATCAAAATAGTTTTAGGAAAACCAGTACTACTCCCCACCCAAGCTCTCCCAGAGGCACTCCTCTCTCAGCCAGCTACCTGCCGATCTCAGCAGCCTCTTCTAGGTGTGGAAGGCTGGTGGGAGTTGGAAACAGAGAGAATTCAAGATTCAAACAGATCTGGTCACTATCTTCCCTGAAGTCTATGCATATACCACTTAACCTAACACAGAATATACACTCAAAAATCTCTGTTGAGTGAATAGATGAATTCAACATTTTTTTTTTTTAATATAAGGTAGATAAGTGTCTGCCCACAACACCCTAAAAACTCTTTGGAAAGTTATCATGCATCTCAGCACTGACACCACCCACAGCACGTGGGAATCATAGAATTCAGGGCAATGGATATTATTTTCCCTGCTAGAAAAACTCAATAGGAGTTTTAGGAAGAGATTTAATTAATAGTAAGCAATTTATTAACACAGTTGGAAATTATATGTAGAAAACATTCTCCCTTTGGACAAAAGTTCCCCGTTCGTCATCCCCCTTCCTTCACCTCCTGGCAACCACCACTCATAGAAATATCAATAGTTCTGTGAGTTTGACTATTTTATATACTCATATAAGTAAGGTATATAAAATAATATTTGTCCTTCTGTGACTGTCCCCAAGTCCATCCATGTTGATTAATGGTATAAAGTTACAGTTATACAAGATAAATAAGCTCTAAAGATCTGCTATACAACGTAGTGCCTGTAGTTAACAGTCTTGTGTACCTGAAAAATTGTTAAGAGGGTAGATCTCATGTAAAGTGTTCTATTCACCAAACAAACAAAGAAAAAAAGATGAAGGGACACAAGAATCTTTTGGAGGTTATGGATATGGATATGTTTATTACCTTGGTTATGGTGAGGAACTCACAGGTATATGCATACATCCAAACTCATCAAAATGTATACATTGAATGTGTGAAATTTTTGTATATTAAGTATAACTCAATAAAGCTTAAAAAAAGGAAAGAAAAACTTCTCCTTGACTCCAAACTTCAATATCTGTTTTTTACTCTGTCACTACACAGGTGGAAATTTTACTATCTGAGCCCCAAATCTTATCTCCTCAACTGGACAAACACTTCCACCACTAGACCTCCTTAATTCATCTACCTGTTGTGTCTTAGAACTCTTGTTCTAAACTCTTTGGCTTTTTCCAAACCCAAACAGTGCTCTCTGTAGTCATATATTCACAGATTCAGACTTCAGTCTCCAATCTATACTGCATTCTAAATTTTTGCTTTCCTTTATCAATTACTGCAAATTCAGATTTAATACTTGGTCAGCATGCTCTATGGATGTACCAGTTGTTGATAACTGCCATCTGTTTTTATTGGTCCTCTGTAGTACTAATTGTTAAATATTTTAAGTAATAACTGTGATGCTCTGGTGGCTATTTCATAATCTCCCTGCATCCTCCTCCTGCTGTAATATTATAAAATTCAAACACATCTGGGATAGGTAAACCACTAATATATCATTCACCAAGATATGAGCAATTTATTAAACCTTGTTCTTTTTGACCAGTGAGATACATCAATAATAAGTTATTGAGATGGGAATAGGCTGAAGGGAAAATAATTAGAAGGGGAAGAAAGGCCAGAAAAACCAATCACTATCTTTGTATTCCTCATGTCTTGTGATATGTCTGACAAATCATAAACACTCAAATACAAATGAAACATCCTCAAAATAACCTTTGTCTCATTTGTATTTGTATGTAGAGGTATCTCGTGGATAATATCTAATTGTTCCATTGCTTCAGAGAATGCCTCCTTATAGAAACTTTTTTAGCTCTAATTTTAATTCACATCTTACTGTTTTTTGGGATTTCTTCCTACCTCATATCTTGTGAGAAACTGCCAAAAAGCTTCTGCTTACCTGATCCCCTCTCATGATGATTTACCATTCAGTTAATTTTGACCTCATTATTTCATTTTTTTTCTCTTAGACTTTCTCTTCTTTCCCTTCCTTTTCCTTCCTGAACAGTTGTCTTAAATCCATTAGATAAGAGCTCATGAGAAGATGAGATGAAGCCATAGTAGCTCAGAGTAAGGTGAAGGGGGTATCCACATGAGGGTGGGGGTGGGGATTTGGAATTAGCAATAGGAGATTGATTATATACTGGTAGAGTGTGCAAATAGGTAAGTAAATTAGGGATAATAGGAGTCAACTTTCTCACTGTTGAAGGAAGTTACAAATATAGAAAGGGGAAAACTAGAATGTACCACAAGAAATGTGTTGGATTTAAATTGGAAATATCTGTGTGTGTGTGTGTGGAGAGAGAGAGAGAGTAGATAGATAGACAGATAGGTGAGTGTGTATGTATATACATAGACACCCTGGCTCTGTACACTCACAGGGACCACATGCAGTGATATCCCAATATCAATAAGCACCTCTAGCACCAGATATTTTTTAAATATCATGATCTACCTAAAAGGAAGCAAGGCTTTTGTAGAAATGGCTGATTCCAGGTCTAGGATAAATAAAATAGAACATGATCCCAAAACATCTTATTGTGCCAGAAAATAAGGTTCTCAAATATTGTTGTGAGCATGCCTAAAGACACAGGAACCAGGATGAAGGGACTCCTGGTAGACAAATCTAAGACATTTTGGCATCAAAGTAAATAAGAATTATAATCCATTGAATAAAATAGGAATCCATGACTCCATACAGACATAAGCATATTAATATATTAAAACTTTGGTGAGAAACAAGATGTTTACATATTTTCAATTTATTTCACACAAAATGCTTATAATTTCAAACAGAAAATGAATAGCTTTATGTAGATAAGATGGGCTGACTATCTTAGATTAATAATCAAAGTTAATATCACCAATAATGTGACACACAAATTGTGTGACACATGATACGAACTAAAAACAAAAACAAAACAAAACAAAAAAGCAAACACAACAAAACACAACATCACTATAGTGCTATTTCTGCCAGAGTTGTATAATCTAAATATAATTGTGAAACAACATCAGACAAACTAAACTGAGGCACATTCTACAAAATAGCTTCTATTCTTCAAAAGTTTCAGAGATTAAAAACAAAGTCAAGAGAAGACTGAAAAACTGTCCCAGATTGAAGGAGATTAAAGCAACATGGCAACTAAATGCAACATGTGATGCTTAACTATATCTTTGTGTTATAAAGGACATTGTTGTGAAAACTGGCAAAACTCGTATGAGGTCTAGGGAGTATTTAGTGACAGTACATCAGTGTTAATGTCCTGACTTTGATGTTTGTATTGGGTAATTTGAGAGAATGCCTCTGTTAATAGAAAATATGCACTAAATATTCCAGTGCAGTCAAATAATATTGCAACTTATGCACAAATGTTCCAGAAATAAAGTTTTCCTTGTATATACCACATTTCTGAAAGTTTGCTTCTTTTCAGACTTAAGAAAAATATTTTTAAAAGAAACATTTCCAGATGCTCCTTTTTCCTGTCTCTCTTGAGTTGACAGGTGGTCGCCAGACCATCTTCCTTTATCCCTCCCTCCCCATTCCCAACAGCACTCACATCCATTTAGGTGTGCACAATGTTCAAATAAAATTTGAAGTAAACAGCACTGAGTTGGAGAAGGGGTGATTTCACTGAAGCATGATATAACATAACTCAAGGTTAAATCAAATAGACATTGTAGTCCTGGAAAATTTTCCTCAGACAAATACTATTGGCAGAATTTTCTTCTAAATGCTGCTGGTCTGGACTCCTATGAATCCCCATAGCACCAGGTTCTCCTTGCACCACCTTTTTCTCTGCCTCTCTGCACACATCCTCCCAATGTGTGCATGTCTTTATGTAGATCTCCATACCAGTATGCCAAATGCAAAACCATTATGCATATCCCAGGGTGCTTCACATTATAACCAGATAGCCCCACAAACCTGTATACCTGAATATTTCTATCCCACAAAATAATTCTGTAGTCAGCTCCCCAAATAAGAGCACCTGCCATCAGCTCTCCACTTAATATTCACTGTAAACTGTAGTGCCATGTAATAACACAGTGAGAACTTGATAAAATGTTGCCAAATTAATGTTGAGAGTAGGTCTTAAAAGTTCTCATCACAAACAAAAATAATTATAACTATGTGTGGTGGTGGATGTTAACTAGTCTTACTGTGTTGATCATTTTGCAATATATATAAATATTGGCTCATTATGTTTTCACCTGAAACTAATTCATTATATGTCAATCATATATCAATAAAATTTTTTAAAATAATGAAATTACAATACTATTATTGGAGTATTTACCCATTTAACTTCTAGAAATATTCTAAATTCAGAAACACACAGACTGTATGGAAGTGATGCTCTTTTTTCCCACCTTTATTGAGATATAATTGACATAACATTATTGATGTTTAAGGTATATATGTGATGATTTGGTTCATGTATATGTTGTGAAATATTTACCACAATAATCTTAGTTAACACATCCTTTACCTCATATAATTACCATTTTATTGTTATTGTCATGATGAGGAAATTAAATTTCTACTGTCATAGCAACTTTCAAGTATACAATACAGTATTGTTAAGTATAGTCACTATGCTGTACAATAGTCCCCTGGAACTTATTGAAGAATGGATGTTCTTTTGTCTGAACACAGGATAAAAGACTTAGCTCTGAATCAATCCATCTATTCAATGTATTTTTGATTTTGCTTATAAATTGAGTAGGCAAGGTGAGATAATTTAAAATAGTAAGTCAGCTTTTCCTAAGATTCCATAGATCATTTGGTATGTGAATGAATTCATCTCTGGGTTTCCTAGTTGCTTAACTTTGACCATTTCAGTTAATGAAATGTAAACATGCCATCTAATTAATGAAGCCATTTCTCTTGTCAATACAGATATTTCTCTAACTCTTAGATCAATGTTTTTGTAGGCAGTTATTCCAGATATACAGTTTTACTCCTAGCATTAGTACATGAAATATTTTAGACAGTGTGCATTTGGCATTAAACTTGTTAGAATAACAGTTGCCTAACTCTTGTTTAAATTAATTTTTAAGAATTTTATCAGTATAGTCTGAGTACCTTGCCAGCATTGAGGCATAAAATCTTTTATATCCAGTGTGGAATAATTACAAACTGGAAAATGTAATGCAGTCCTGATTTTGTCAATGATATATCACTAGAGTCTCTTAAAAGTTGCAATAGTACAGGGCATATGAAAATCAGAAGGATATGTCTTAGCTTACAACGATAATGAGTATGACAGTTTGCTGAAGTAGCTGTAAATCAAATGTACTATAGCTATAAAAAAAAAAAAAAAAGAAAAATGTATGGTACTCAGATAAGATCCTATATTGCTGCTTCCCTATAAAAGCTGTGCATACAAATGAGAAGGAGGCATCCACACTGTCTTCAGGGAATGGTCTGCCCCTGAGCAGAAAAGATGATGATGTAGAGTTGTTTTTGAAAACTGCTGAAGTTCAGCTTCATCTGGTAGGAGCCAAAGCAGGGCAATTACATCTGGGACACATTCGAAATCAGTTCAAAGTAATAAGAAACCTGAAATCACAGAGAACAAATGACATTCCCGGCTATAGAATTGAGGAAATGTGTTTTCCAATTTCATGTTTATTATCATTGACTGACTAAAGATTTTTCTTTAAACTAAAAGAAAAAAATATATGAATAATATATATATATTATTCTTATATATATAATATATTCTTCAAGTTATCCAAGTAGAAGCATAGTTTTAAGTCTATTTAACTGACTTTTCCTTAGGAGGTTACATAAATGAAAGTCAAAAATGAATCCATCACTGAAAAAAGCAAAGTAGTAGAAATTAGATTTTAGTAAAATTAAATCGGGTAGACTTCTTTTTGGTATTATGTTACTATTGAATGGAATGAGATGTTTTCTTGTTTATGTTGAAAAGATGTTAATTATAATTGATAAAAAATTAAGCTCAACATCTCATTCACAAGGTGTTTTGGAAATAATAAAAACTGATTATGGAGCAAAGACAAAAATTCAGAAAATAGTTAAGAATACTAATATTCATTTTAATGCAATTACATTGCACAAAAATTAATATCCAGTTTTTGTCCATGAGTTCATTAACAGCTATTAGTGTCCAGGTGGGTCAAACCTGAAAGAGAGTTATCAGATCAAGCTTAAGATGGTTTAAACAAAATTGAGTCCTGGATTCACCTCAGTTAAGAAGTCAAGATTGCAGTTGGAAAGACAATGACAGGTGTCAGATTATTATACAGTGGTGGGATACAAGTCCTACTTGATGAACCTGTGGCAGTCATCTTTATAGTTAAGATTCTGGGCTAAATTTAAGATATCTGCAGAAACCATGTACGTCTTTTGCTATCTTCTTAAATTATGGCAGTTATCTAAGTCATTTCATCCATCAAACATTTATTGAATACCTGTTATTGGCAGGTATTGTGAAAAATAATGGGATACAGCAG
>NW_006774049.1:2801853-2874793 GCF_000442215.2 Lipotes vexillifer | reverse complement strand
GGGATACAGCAGGAATCAAGATATAAATGATCTCTGACCTTCAGAGTTTATAGTGGGGGAAGACCAATGAAAGGAAATAACAACACAGTATGATAAGAGCAATAAGAGTACGGAAGACTGGTGCTTTACCTAGTCTAAGAATGGAGGGTGTCTGGTCAAAACTCTTGCTGTCAGTTCTTTAAATTATATACTTCACCAGTGTCTAGGTAAAGTTTAACATATTTACCATTTCCATGATGATTTGTGTGTCAGTAAGCTTTTGCTATGCAACATACCACCTCAAGATTTGGGGAGTTGAAACAACAACCATTTATTTGCTTACAATTCTGTTGGTCAACTAGGTGGTTATTCTGGTCTTGAGCAGCTTGTCTCAACTGCTGCCAGCAGTCAGCTTGTCTGGGGCTAGGCACTCTGGGGTGGCCTTATGCACATGTCAGAACCTTCAACTAGGTTTGCTAGAGTGTCTAAAATGACTGGTCTCTGATCTTCTAATAGGCTAGCTTAGGCTTTTTCATATGGCAGCCTACAGATTCCCAACAACAACAGAGAGTGAGGCCAACTTTGCAAGAACTATTTAAGCTGCTGCTTATATGAAATTTACTAACACTCCATTGGCCAAAACAAGCCCTATGGACAAGCCCATATTCAAAATGTAGAGAATCAAATTTTTCAATATATTGGTAGAACTGCAAAATATTCTCTACTACACTGTTTAAAAGAGGAAATAACTTTGCTGTTACGACACTGTTTGATTGATAAGACTTTTCAACTCCCCAGTAATTTAGGAAGAAGCTTAAACCATTAAAATTGACAAAATATTATTTCCCAGTCTGTGCCACTTAACCTTGTTCTCCACCACTCCCTAGTATTAAAGCTTTAGACAGAGAGTTACATAAACTTTCCTTTAAATTCTCTCTGCAAGTGAGATTTGCTCATCCTTCAATGCTTAGCATAAGCTCTACTTTTTGTTCACATGTTTCTTATTACTCTGAATGAAAATGACTGTGACTCCAGCCCAAATCTCTTATATCCAAATTGTTTTCAAGAGAGTTGTCTGCTACTGATTTTCCTCAGTTCAGACAGTACCTATTCACTGCAGCACATACTGTTGCTCTTAATCTTAAACTCACTAGGATCTTACTTAACCACTTCTTTAAAATTTATCTTTTTTCCCTAATTAGAAGCAAACCCCTTGAGCACTAGAGCTTTTTATTTTATGCTTTATCAGTAGTTTTCCTTGAGTCTTTTAAATGTATGTCAAATTATTCTTCCATAAAATATTGTATATTATCTTCATGATTTTATTTATAAAAATATGCAAAATGAGATATTCATTAACTTTTCATTTACCTCAAAATAATTTACCATTTCTTCTAATATTTTGATTTTTCAACTAAGAAGCCCAAGACAATCAGCTTAATAGATTATGTGGCTTGAAAGAGTTGAGAATAAAAATTGGTAAAACATGGGAGCTGGCCAAATGTGACAGATAAGGAATAACCATTAGGACAATTTCAACAAACATTTATAATGGATGTGCCATTTTCTTCTTTGCAAAATCTGTGCTTCACTCATTTATGACATCTGCTGAGAATCTGGGACAGAGCAGATTCTGTGAATTCACCAAAGCAGACGTAGAGTGTTTGAAGTAAAACAAAAGGTCAAGTAGTAATCCTCTGCAAAGAATATGAACTTTCCTGGGCTTCTCAGGTGGCGCAGTGGTTGAGAGTCTGCCTGCTGCTGCAGGGGACACGGGTTCGTGACGCGGTCCGGGAAGATCCCACATGCCGCAGAGCGGCAAGGCCTGTGAGCCATGGCCACTGAGCCTGCGCGTCTGAAGACTGTTCTCTGCAACAGGAGAGGCCACAACAGTGAGAGGCCCGCGTACCGCAAAAAAAAACAAAAACAAAAAAAACGAACAAACAAACAAAAAAACGAATATGAACTTTCCCCCATGTGGATATCAATGTTTCTAATTTTTTGTTGCATATTGACATAAATGTGTTAATAAGATGCCAGAAAGTCTGATTGAAAGGGAGAAAGTAGCCAATTTTCTCCATGCTTAGTATATAAAATATCAAGTATATGTATGCTTGGAAACATTTGAATCCTTGGAAAATTGCTTTGCTTTAACATCAGAATGTTAAGTACTGAGTAGAGACTTTATAACTACTTTCCTTTATTTTCATAAATATATCACCTTTCTCTCCATTTGAGTAAAAAATCCTGAAGAGCAGGTGGCCTACATGTGCGATCCATCCTCTTCTATATAATTAGCTCTGTGACCTCTCTAAGCCTTTGTTGCCTAATCTATAAAGTGCAGATGTTAATACCAATCTTTACTATTTTATAGAGTAATGAGAACACAATCAAATAACACACAAGAAAATTCTTTATAACTGGGAAAACAGTAGGGGTAAATTGCATTATTACAGTATTAGAACATAATACCTAAGTGCTGTTCCACCACTCCCTACTCAAATGTTTCATTCTAAGTAATCCTAGACCAGAATCTTCCAATGATTGACTATGTAGCCTTTAGCAGGTCAGTCACCTCTCTTTATCACATTTTTCTCATCTAGATTTACTAGATGATATTAGGGTCCTTTCTATCCTTTAAAATTCTGTGATAAAACAAGTTAAAAAATCTATTATGGAATGTTCTTTGAAAAAAAACATTAAGAAATAATGTGAGCTTCCTCTCCTTTAACTGATGTCTGTTGGCAAAATTATATTTATAGATTTGATTATATTTATAATTTTGACTAATTAGGTTAATTAATCTTTGATCACTTCATTAATTATATAAGGTGATTAGATTAGAAATTATATTAAAACCTAATGTTTTATAGTGGTCTAAAAGGCCCTTTATTTTCTGGCTCCTGGCTTTGTATAAGTTTTTAAAAATGGTTCCATATTATTTGATACTTCTCCCAATGAGTGACAGGGTCAATATCCCCTTCCCTTGAATCTGAATGAATTCTTCAAATAACAGAATACTGAAATGACACTACCTGACCTCAAAGGCCATACCACTTCTGCTTAGATCTTTTGAAATGCTTACTCTCTGGTTGTTCCCTTTTGGGACCCTCCTTAGAAATCAGCCTCCATGCTGTGGGATGCCCAAGCCACAAGGAGAGGGAATATGCATGTGCTTTAATCAATAGTCCCAGCGGGGTCTAATTCTTCCCAGTCCAGGTTCCAGGCTTCGGAATAAAGAAGCATCCAGATGATTCTAAAATGAAGCCCCAGACATGGTGGAGCAGAAATAAGCCATCTTTGCTACACCCCTGGACAAAACATTGAGCATAAAAAAATGCTTATTGTTTTATACCACTTGCTTTAGGATTCTTTGTTATGCAGCCATAAATAGCCAGATCAGTCTACCTCTTTGACTCTCTCTTATTTGTTATGCTCTAGATACCCTGACTTCCTTTGGCACCTGTACTGCGAAGGGGTTTTCTTGTCTGGGGACCTTTATTCTTGCTGTGCCTTCTGCCCAGAACACTTTCTGTATACAACATCCACCTATCTGTAGATATCTACTTATTAATCTTTGATGGCCATTTAGCTCCTCCTAAGAGAGGTTTCCCCTTAATCACCTTGCCCAAAGTAACCTCCCTACACACCATCACCAGTGCTTTCCATCATCTAAAATTACCTTATATGTCTATCTGTGCATTTATTATTCATCTTACTCGTATAATATTCACCATAAAAGTAGAACGTTTTTGCCATCTTGTTCACAGGTATATATACTGCTCCTAAAACACTTTCAGTGAATAATGAATGTAATGTGCATAGGAAAGATCTTTCATATAGGCTTAAATGTATATTCTTAATCTCAGCATTGAAAATTAATATCAAAAGTCTATAATGGGCCCTGTACCTCTGAATTTCTAACATGTAGTTGAGATTATTCCAAAGCAAGTATACTGTGGATATTGTTTCAAGGATAATACTTTCTCTATACATATGACCATTTCTTCATAAAACAATAGGATAAGACATTATATTGTAATCTACAAATTACTATATCATGGATTCTTAACAGAAATAGCAACAGATATTATATCCAATTAGGATAAATTATCATAGGAAAGTATAACTAAGAAATAGATTTTCACGGTGCCTCACCTCAGTTCAATACTGATTTGTCTATGATTTTCATTTATTTTCTTGCACAGTTATAATTGATGGTATGAATAGTAAACTGATTATCCTCCCTTTACCTCAATAATCCTCTTTCTCTGTCTACTGAAATACAGTTCTTCCTTATATTACTATTCCCCTATATTTGGCCCATGTATATATATTTTTAAGCAGATAGCACACAGAGTTCTCACCTCTCCCCCTTCCCCACAAAGGTTCCCATGTTATTAACATCTTGCATTAATGTGGCTTATTTTTTACACTTAATTAACAAATATTGTTACCTTATTATTAAGTAAAGTTCTGGTGGGCCTGGGAAGGCCTTCCTCTGGAGCCTCCTGGCCCTGTTTGCCTCTAACCCTTAGGACCTATGAGGGCAAGACCCTTCTTCTGGAGAGAAGAACACAGTTGTTGTTGTTGTCACTGTATGCCTCCCCTGCACTGTTACCTCCATGTGGGGATTAACCAAAGGCCACCCTGACCTTGTTTTCATGGACATACAATAAAAAGATCATTTACTTTAAAAAATGAAAGCTTACTCTTTCTGTTGTACAGTCTATGGTTTTTGACAAATGCATATTTTCATGTATGTACTATTACAGTATTATAAAAAATAGTTTCAGTATCCTAAAATCTCCTGTGCTCCATCTATTCATCCTCTTTCTCCCCTAACCCCAGCAACTACTGATCTTTTTGTTTCTATAGTTTTCTCTTTTCCCAAATGTCCTATAGTTGGAATTATACTGGCTTCTTTCACTTAGCAATACACATTCCTCCATTTCTTTTGAGGCTTAATAACTCATTTCTTTTCATTTCTGAATAATGTTGCATTGCATAGATGTACTAAAGTCTGTCTATTCATTCACCTATTGAGGGATATTTTGGTTGCTTCTAGTGTTTGGAGACTATAAGTAAAGCTTCTATAAATATTTGCATGCAGATCTTTGTGTGGCATATTATCTGGTTCTAAATTACTGTGATGATTGTCTAACTAGTATCCCTGTGTCCAAGTGTTTGATCCAATACAAGCTCTACCATGGAGTGATTGTTCACCATGGAAGGTGATCTTTCTGAAGTGTAACCTTGTCACTGTCACCATTATGCTGAAAGCTTTCAGAATGTACTCAGTGAAGTTTAAATTATTAGCATGACATCAATGGACTTTTATCACCAATTCCCAAAAGATCTCTCCCAATTTATACACCAAACTACTGCCCTCCAGACATGGTAAAACACCTGACTTCCAAGGATGTAGCTCTTATTTCTCTGGTTTCTGCTGATCTCTGAGCCTAGCATGCGCTTCCCTGGGCCTAGCATGCCCTTTCCTATCTTGATTTCTTATTCAGATATCTCTGTCTCCCTGATGCCTTTGTCAATTTCCAGAATAACTTCTCTCCTCTTTATCCCCATAGCACATGCATCATATGCCTGTGATAGTATCCACCGAAGTACCTTGCAGTGATTTGTTTGTTTGACTCTCTTCCTCACAGGATTGTGGCAATGGCATATTACAGTACATGTTTTATGGTAGTCTACTTAGGTTGGAGAGTGAAGCATGAAGTTTTAGAATGGGTACTGGATACATCAGCAGACCAGACTTTGAGTTTCAGCTTTGCCACTTACTAGCTAGTTGTGTAAGCTCTTGCAAGTCTACCAAAATTTCAGAAACAAATTTCTATTTGAAACTTTATAGTATTACTTTCTGCTTTACAGTTACTACAAATATTAAATAGTGCCTGCAGATTTTTGTAAACTCTAAAGTGCTAAACTTGTGAAATATTTCCAATGGAATTTCAAGAATAAAACCTTAAGATTATTATTATTAACAGAATAAATCCCATCCAAAACAGAGAAAAAAATAGATACATTATTATATGATTATAAACTTTCTATAGTTAGAAAAGACCATAGAGGTATTTTCATTCAACCCTTTAGTTTTACAGATGAGGAAATCATGATCATAATAGGTTAAAAGGTCTGCATACAGTCACAGCAATGGCACAGTTGAATTAAAAGCTAAATTCAGTATGGCCAAAGGAAACAGTTAAGGAAGATATGTTAGACTAAAATGGGATAAATCTTGAAAATCATTAGAGCTTTAAAAATTTGCTTGAATTTTCCAGTTTCTTTACAACTTAAAAAGCAAATATACTTTTCAGAGAAGATTCAATTCCAAGAAAAATTTCAATTTAATGTTTTTATTAACCTGACCATGGACATGACTGAACTTCTATTGGAGTCCTTCCTCATAAAGTGCACAGATCACTATGATTGAGAAATTGCCATTTAGGAATCATATATTGTAAAACTATACATATTGTCACTTTATGTATCTATTATGAGCTCAGAATCTTAGAAGAGCCCAAACCTTTAAACAGCCCCACCACCATCCCATCTACCTGCACTCATCTAGTTTTATCCTTTTAAATTTAAACCCTTGATCCATATTGCAAAATAAATATCCCATGGGAGGAAAACACTTTCAAGTGTAAAGGGCTCAAAATAGAAAGATGGGGGCAGAAAGCAGACAGAGGAAATGGAGTCTCGAAGAACTACTTTATTAATGTAGGAAAGGGAAAAAAAAAATAACTGTTAAATTGACTGTGGAAAACTGTCTGCTAGGAAAATAATACATTAATATAAGGTTGACAGTGGATCATCAAATGGATTGATGATTTGTGGTGGGTTAAGTTTTGCAAATTATTGAGGAGTCTTGGAACAGCTGCTAGGAAGAGAAAGAGAGGAGGACGAAGGGAGAGACATGCTCTGCAACGTTCAGGAGGCCAGGGCACTTTATTACTAGAGTGGGTTTGGGTGAGGTTCATGCTGAGACAGAGAATGGAGATCCACTGAGAGGAGAGACTTGAGGGAAAACAACAATTTAGCAGAAGCAGCAAACAAAAATCAGAATGTAAGTTTTTGAGGTGAGAAGCCCTCCATTTGTCCCTGGAGTTATTTGGAGTAATGTCAAGGTTCTACCTTAGGTGATATTCAGGTTCAAACCACTTTTACTTAAATCTTAAAAGACAAGGTGACTCTAGTACTTGGAGACTATGAAGGCCCTTGGCCTTCAGGTTGTGCCTGCTTGATACTTTATTTCTCAGTTCAAGTAATTATTTTTCAGTTCAACAATAAGAGATATACTTGAGAACATGAATGAGTATTCATTTCTCTGAACCTTACCAAGTGGTCATGACTCAAGTTTTTTCTTTCAACCTCACAAAGTAAGAGGCTAGGAATATAGCATGACTGAGTAAGAATGCAACTGCACAAGAGGCAAGAGAGCCCACATGAAGATCTACCCTTCACAAACCAGGTGTGTGACTTGGAACAAGTGGCAGTTTCTCTGACCCTCACTGTCTTCATGCTTACATTGAAGAAATGGGACCAGATCAGTGTTTTTCAAACCTTTTTAAAGTTATATGTGCTATATTATATGCTTAATAGATGTTATTACTTATGGAAATAGCAAGCAGGCAAAATTTAGATGATAAGATTAAAATATGCACACTCAAGTTTTTTGTTTTTTTGTGGGTTTTTTTTTTGGTTTTGACAACAAAAACAGTGATGGTAGTTAATATTTGAGGTGAGAGGAAGTATGTTAAAGTAAAATTTAAAATTATGACAGAATTCAGGAAGAAATAAGAAAATAAGTCTGTATTTTCAAAATATAAATTCTATTTTTGTTTATTTAAACATGCAATTTGGAGGCACAGGCACAGCTTATGGGTCTCCTAAAAATGGGGCATGTTGTCACAGGCTCAAGAATAACACAGCAGTCAGGATTAAACTTGCAATACAGGTTTTCTTCTGTCTCCTCTCATTTTTCATTTCACACTTCATTTTAAATTTTTAGTACTGATTGATAAGCCACATAACTTTAATCTGCACTCATCCATCACTAATAAGAGCAATTTAAATTAATCTCTTTCTTTTTGATTTGGGAGGTGTGGTAACGACTATAGAAGTTAGGGCACCACTATAGGTTGTGGTGCAGCATGGAAAAGGTTGAGCTGGGTCATCACTTATTAAGAAGTAATTCTTATCTTCAGCTAAAATGTAATTAAATCTAAAGCAAAATTGTGTGAAGCCTTTTGAATATCAGAAATTTTTTTCACTCAAGAAACTCATTTTTGATTTTTTTAATTCATAATTTGATCTCAACTCAAATCTATTTTGTCCATTTTGCATGGTTATGGAGTAATGGAAATATGTTATACTTGGCATCTACAAATCCAGATTCTAATTCTGAATGTACAATGTGCTAATGTGTAACCTCACACACATTATGGAAACTTTTCTAAAATCTCAGTTTCCTGTCTTGTAAAACCTGTACTGTGATTCTTACACAATAAGACAGTTGTGTGAATCCAATAGATAGTTCATTCAATAGGTATTCATCATATTCCTGCATGAACTAAACACTGCTATAGGCATCAGGGACACAGCAGGGACTGACCAGATATGATCACCTCCCTTATGGGGCTCACATTCTAGTGAGTGGACACAGTCAATAACAATCAGAATACATCCAGTAGTGATCCCTTCTACAAAAAACAACTGTAACAGATTAAGGGGTGTAGAGAGAAACAGGAGTAAGGAATGCTGATTTTCAAGGGTGGCTGGGAACAGCCTCTGCAGTAAAGGGATATTTGTACACTAAAGTCTGTTTTTGTTACAAATAGCAGAAAACTGATTGAAACTAGTTTCCAAGCCCCATTGCCACCCCCAACAAAAGTGGGAAAAGTCGCAGGGGGTCTATTTCTCAGAACAATTATATTCAGCAGTTCAAACCATGTCATTAAGATTCTCCCACTCCCTCTCCCCATTGCTAAACTTCAATTTCTTCTGCTTTGTCCTCACTCTTGGGGTAGTTTTCTTATCTTTATTTTTTTCAAATCCTGGAAAATATGTTCCCCAGCATACCCTTACAACTTGTTAATGCATAAGTAACCCCATTTTCCCCAATATTTCCAGAAAAAATCTCAAGGATTTTCTTTCCCCTGACCTGGCTTGAATCATGTGTCCAATTCTAAATTAATCTTGTCTACTAAAAATATTAAAGATGATATATAATTAAGATATTTACTTTTAAAGGCAATGCTAAGAGATATTCTTTAATATTTCTTTCCTATTCTTTTGTTCATTCAAGTTGTTTTCTCTAAATTATATGGTGATCCTGAACTTCTCTGATTGTATTTATAAATGAAGTGCCAGGTTGATTATTATAGGTCTGTGTTGCCTTGACAGTTGTAACGCTGGTTTCCACAGCAAGCCTCCCAAAATTGGAGGGCTGTGAACTCTTTGTAAATGACCCAGACATATTAAGGCAGGCAGCTCTCCTTTTAAGCTGCATTGGTGGAGAGTATATAGGCAACATAGCGTTCAATTTTATTGTCAGTTTAGGGACGTTCTGTTCTGGGGGTAAGAT
The DNA here is from genome assembly GCF_000442215.2 of Lipotes vexillifer. Lineage (NCBI taxonomy): Eukaryota > Metazoa > Chordata > Mammalia > Artiodactyla > Lipotidae > Lipotes > Lipotes vexillifer. Next base: position 2,865,210 of record NW_006774049.1, on the reverse strand, counting down.
GCTTAAGGTATTTAACTTCTCAGCAGAGTTAACTTTGTCGAATTCTGGTATGTATTTTGGTATTTGCTCTGCTTTAATTTTGTTTAGTCTTTAAACCTAACGCTCTGGACCCCTCCAGAGAGGTATTTATTTATTTAGGAAACTCTCATTGTCTTAGTCCTGGGTGGACTCCACATTCTATGTATTCAGGAACGGGTGGGACATGGTTCACTGGCTATGTAGCAGGTGGCCCTTGAACTATGGAAGTGTTTTTTCTCCCTACATGCCTCACGTTTGTCACTAATAGCTTTAGGAAGAAGAAAGTGCATGGGTGCGAGAGGCAGATCACCTTGTTTTTAAAACTGAGTATTGTCTGAGGTCAGTTGTTCATTATGACGTTCTGTCAATAATCAGGAGTGAATCCTTAACTATTCTGTCTCTGTCTGGGCTACCTCTCTCCAGATTGAAACCTCTCTGGATGACTATAAAAGTTTAATTAGCTCATCTCTGGAGGAGTTGATACATATTCCAAAGTACAAGGAATGTGCGGGAGTTGGAACAAGAAAGAACCAGTTCCTGTGACCCGTCTGCCTACTCTGTGTCTTAGACAGCACAAGGTTCAGTACCTAAGACCAGGGTTAAAGAAAGTGATGTCCCTGTTGGAAATTCCTCTGACTTATGAGGACATCTCATGAGGACACTCTCATTTCCTTACTGTTCATCCCTACCTCAGTTCTTCCAGCTCCTCCCTTCTCTTTGCTTTCTGGTTTTCTTTTACTCCTCATCTAATCTCTTGTTGATTCTTGAAGACTCCACAGACAAAGCAGTTCCCTGAATATCATGAATACCAATGACTTACTCTCACCTAGTTCTGCTGTTCTAGATGGAGGGGGCATTTGTTGTAATGGAAAATAGTGAATGCACTCTTCCTGCTTTTGACTCACACAGCTATCCCCTCACACACACTAGGTGTGCAGAAATGGAGGGAGATCATTCCTTAGGGACCTTGGGAGAAAACTTTCACACAGCTCAGTGGCCAGTTTCCCTGAGAGTTTCTAAAAGCAGGCATTGTGCCAAAAAGAAGCTAAATATCCTTCAGATAATTCACATCTCTACAACAAAAATGTCTACTCCTCTAATTAAAGTCACTTTGATCCTTTTTCCTGTATACTAATTTCCTTGGCCTTTTTATGATAAGAGAGAATTTCCATCCTCCTAGTACTGAATTACTTTGCAAAACATCTTATATTGCCTGTTAATGAATGTTGCTTTACCAGAACTACTTCTAATTACACAGCTCCCCACCACAGTATGAGAGATGGCCCTTTTTAATGTGTTAATTTCTCCAGAATCCTTCTGAGAAGAGTATTTCTCCCCTCTCCCAAAGTATTTTTCCATTTAATTCATTTTGTATTCACTAAAGCCTAACACTGTGCAAAGGAATGGAGAGACAGAGAATGAGATCAAGTCCTTGTCCACTGAGAGATTAAATTATCATAGGGGAAACAAATAAGAAACAAGTAAACAAACAAAATACTGACATATTTTTTTAATTATGTGAGCAATCAGAAATTGTGGAGATATCAGGAGGACTTACACTAGATAAGGTTGTCAGAAGAGGGGGTAACTTTTGGATTAAGATCTGAAAAATAAGGTGGAATCAGTTATGCAAATAGTTGAGGAGAGGGCCTTTCCAATACCTAGGGTGCAGCAGATGCAAAGTCCCTACAAAGTCACAAACACTTGTCATGTTCTTAAAAGTGTAGAAGGCTTATGAAATAAAAGAATAAGGGAAAAGAGGAAAAAGAGAATTAGGTAAGATGGCAAAGGTCTACAGAGATCAAATCAATCAGGCTATGATAATGAGCTGATTTTATTCTAAGTGCAAGAGGAAGCTATCAAAGGATTTTTAAGGGGAGAGGCAGTATGTTACAACCTGAATTCTGTTTTAAAAATGTATCTCCAGCTATTTTATGGAGGTTGAGCTTTAGGGAAATAAGAATGAAGCAGAGGGATGAGGTAGTATGCTTTTCCATTAGCTTGTTCAAGCAATACAAGTCAGAAGAGTGATATTGCAGAGGGCAAGAAATAGAGCACATTTAGATATATTTTAGAATACAACAAATGGGACTTCCTGACAGATTGTCAGTGACAAGGAAAGGAGAAAAATCAAATATCACTGAACCTTCTCCTTGATCTCTATTATTACTGTTTTTAAAGTAGTTTAATCTCTCTGTGCCTTCATTTCCTCAACTTCAAAATGAGGATATTTTACCTACTTCATAAAGTTGTAACTAATTTAATCTTAATGTATAACAAGGATTTAGAACATTACTTGACATACAATATGTATTATATGTGTTGCTTCTATTAATGTTAAAATATATTCTCATTATATTATTTTAATCAGATCAAACCTGCCCTCTATTTTTCATATATATTTCAAAATTTCCTGTCTGTTCTTCTCCTCCCTGTGTTTCAGCACTGCTATGAAATTATTCTTTCCCACATATCTTTTCTCTGACATTTTCTTCCTAAGGATAATACGAAGATAGATTAAACTTGTATGCTGAGGGTACTATCTTGAATTGGAAGGTATTTATCATTTTTTCTATTACTGAATGATACACACTACTCCTCAGCCCCAGTGTGTAGGAAGTAATGAAATATTCTGACCCAAGTAGTCACCACTCCCAGTAATTATACAGTTTTTTTTTTTTTTTTTTTTTTTTGGAGAGAGGAGCCATTCTTTCTCACTTGAATGTGGTCTAATCTTATAGGACTGGGAGATTAATGCTGGACATAGTACTGAAGACAAGCAACATTTTATCTAACATATTCAGAAAAGTCTGATGTGTAGAATAATTTTGAAAACAAATGGACATCAGAACAAAGATCCAGGTGTCAGAAAGAAAGTTTGGGTTGAGAGATAAACCTAGGAGTGGCCATAGGTCTGATGAAAATCAGAGAATGCTGCAAATGCTTCAGGACAAAGAAGATGAGATCATATGGCAGCATTGTTGGGGACAGTGGTCACCTGATGCTTTTGAGTCTGGATTTTAAAGTCACAATGCAAGAGTTAATCAGCCTTGCTTGAAATGCCTGCTTCATCTTACATTTCACCATACTATACATCCCAGCTATCTTTGGTCACTGCTTAACATGGTGTCTCATCTGATATTTTATTATAATGTATGCCCTCTGTTACCTTATTATTTTGAGGTTTCCTTCCTAGACCCAGTCTCCTACTCTTCTGTTTCATGTTAATACATCTAGTGATATCTGGAACCCTCTTATGACAGCACAAAAGCATAACAAAATAACCTATTCCCAGAATATTAGCTCATTCACACTGCTTTATGTGAAACTTGGTTCTTCTCAAAGGTTGCCACTTATATTGAAACTTTTCAAGCCAAACTGCCTTTTCTGGTTCAACATATGGTCTTATCTTGCTGCATGTACCATGTATTCTGCAGCTGTTGATATTGTATTCTATAAATGTCAAATAGGTTAATTTGGTTGAAAATGTTTGAATATTCCATATCTCTATTGGGGTTTTTTTTGTCTGTTTTATCATTTATTGGGAGAATTGCTAATATTTCCAACTATATGTTTATTTCTCTCTTTATTCCTGTCAGTTTTTACTTCATGCATATTGAAGGTATATTTTTAGACATATACACATTTAGGATTATTTTGTCTCCATGATGAATTGACTTTCAGCATTATGAAATGCTTATGTGTACTTCTGGAAATACTTCATGTTTAACATCTATTTTCTCAGATATTAATAAAGACACTCTTTTTTATGTAAGTAGTGTTTTCATGACAATATTTTCCTATCTTTTTAAGATATCTGTGATGTTATATATAATAACTATTTTTTGGAAACAGCATATAATTAGTTGGGTCTTGTTTTGTTATAAAATCTGATAAACTCTGTCTTTTAATTAGACATTTGTATCTATTTAAAAGTAATATAACTAGTTTGTGGTTGACTATAAGACTACTGTCTTGCTAATTGTTTTCTACTTGAACTATTTCTGTTCTTTGTTCCATGTTTCCTCCTTTTCTGCTTTGTCTTTGACTGTATGCCTTTATTTCATGTTCTCTTTTATCTCCCTGATTTACTTTTTTGTTCCTGTTTGCTCTAGAGATGACAATATGTTACTTTAAATTATCACTGTATACTACAAATTAATATCATTTCACTAACAACTTGTGATTATTACAATAGTAGAATTAAATTTGATATCTCCACACCATCTTTTGTGCTACTTTGAAATACATTTACCTTATACATATGTTTTAAATCCAATAGTACATTATTATTTTCACTTTAAATAAGTATCCCTGGGGAACCTTCAAGGTGGCAGAGGAGTAAGATGTGGAGCTAACCTTCTCCCCACAAATACATCAAAAATATATCTACATGTGGAACAACTCCCACAGAACATCTACTGAATGCTGGCAGAAAGCCTCACACTTCCAAAAAGGCAAGAAAATCTCCATGTAACTGGTTTGCTTTCTGTTTTTGATTTGTTTTTTGTTTTCTGTTTTTGTTAGTTTAGTTTTTATTGTTTGTCTTAATGTTGGGGTTCATTTATTTGCTTGGTTGCTATTTTCTTTTTTTTTTTCCTCTGTTTTTTGTGTGTGTCTCTTTCTTTGTATGTTTTTGTCTACTTGGTTTCACTTTTACCATTTGTCTTGGGGTTTTGTTTATCTGTTCATTTTCTTTTTCTTTCTTTTTTTTCCTTTCTTCCATGCCACGCGGCTTAGAGGGTCTTCATTCCCTGGCCAGGAACCAGACCTGAGTGTCTGAGGTGGGAGAGCCGAGTCCAGGATGCTGGACCACCAGAGAACTCACTCAATTGACAAGAGCTCTATCAGAGGTCGCTATCGCAACAGCAAGACCTGGCTCCACCCAATGTCCAGCAAGTTCCAGTGCTGGATGCCTAGAGTTAAACACCTAGCAAGACATGAACACAGCCCCACCCATTAGCAGACAGGATGCCTAAAGTCATACTAAGCTCACAGACACCCCCAAACACACCATCTGATGGTACCTTGCCCATCAGAGGGACAAGATCCAGCTCACCCACCAGAACACAGGTATCAAACCCCCCCACCAGGAAGCCTACACAGGCCACTAGACCAATCATCCACTAGGAGCAGACACCAGAAGCAAGAGGAACTATGACTCTGAAGCCTGAGGAAAGGAGACCTTAAAAAGAGTAAGTTAAACAAAATGAGAAGACAGAGAAATATGTAGCAGATGGAGCAGCAAGGTAAAAACACAAGGTAATCCAAAACTCGGAAATAGAATGGAGAAAATACTAGAAACTTTTAACAAGGACCTAGAAGAATTAAAGAACAAGCAGTGATGAACAACAACATAACTGAAATTTAAAATTTCAGAAGCAATTTCAGAAAATTTCAGAAGCAATTTAAAATTTCTAGAAGCAGTAAGTAGCAGAATAAGTGAGGCAGAAGAACGGATAATTGAGCAGGAAGATAGAATGGTGGAAATAACTGCAACAGAACAGAATAAAGAAAAAAGAATGAAAAGAATTGAGGACGGTCTCAGAGAGATCTGGGACAACACTGAATGCACCAATATTTGGGGTTTTGTTTTTTTTTTTAACATTTTTATTGGAGTATAATTGCTTTACAATTGTGTGTCAGTTTCTGCTTTACAACAAAATGAATCAGTTATATATATACATATGTTCCCATACCTCTTCCCTCTTGCATCTGCCTCCCTCCCACCCTCCCTATCCCACCCCTCCAGGCGGTCACAAAGCACCGAGCTGATCTCCCTGTGCTTTGTGGCTGTTTCCCACTAGCTATCTACCTTACGTTTGGTAGTGTATATATGTCCATGCCTCCCTCTCGCTTTGTCACAGCTTACCCTTCCCCCTCCCCCCTCCGCATATCCTCAAGTCCATTCTCTAGTAGGTCTGTGTCTTTATTCCTGTCTTACCCCTAGGTTCTTCATGACATTTTTTTTTTCTTAAATTCCATATATATGTGTTAGCATACGGTATTTGTCTCTCTCTTTCTGACTTATTTCACTCTGTATGACAGACTCTAGGTCTATCCACCTCATTACAAATAGCTCAATTTCATTTCTTTTTATGGCTGAGTAATAATCCATTGTATATATGTGCCACAACTTCTTTATCCATTCATCCAATTATGGACACTTAGGTTGTTTCCATTTCTGGGCTATTGTAAATAGAGCTGCAATGAACATTTTGGTACATGACTCTTTTTGAATTATGGTTTTCTCAGGGTATATGCCCAGTAGTGGGATTGCTGTGTCATATGGTAGTTCTATTTGTAGTTTTTTAAGGAACCTCCATACTGTTCTCCACAGGGGCTGTATCAATTTACATTCCCACCAACAGTGCAAGAGGGTTCCCTTTTCTCCACACCCTCTCCAGCATTTATTGTTTCTAGATTTTTTGATGATGGCCATTCTGACTGGGAATGCACCAATATTTGAATCACAGGGGTCCCAGAAGAAGAAGACAAAAAGAAAGGGTCTTAGAAAATATTTTTAAAAATTATAGCCGAAAACTTCCCTAACATAGGAAAGGAAATAGAAACCCAAGTCTGGGAATCAGAGAGAATCACATTCAGGATAAAAACAAAGAGAAACAAGCTGAGACACATTAATCACACCAAAAAAATATTAAACACAAATAAAAAATAATAAAAGCAGCAAGGGAAAAGCAACAAATAACATACAAGAGAATCACCATAAGGTTATCAGCTAACTTTTTCAGCAGAAACTCTGCAGGCCAGAAAGGAGTGTCAGGACAAATTTAAAGTGATGAAGGGAAAAACTTACAAGAAAGACTACTCTACCCAGCAAGGATCTCAGTTTTGATGGAGAAATCAAAAGTTTTACAGACAAGCAAAAGCTAAGAGAATTCAGCACCACCAAACCAGCTCTACAACAAATGTTAAAGGAACTTCTGTAAGCTGGAAAAACAAGAGCAGAAAAAGACCTACAAAAACAAACCCAAAACAATTAAGAAAATAGTAATAGGAACATATATATTGATAATGACCTGAAATGTGAATGGCTTAAATGCTCCAACCAAAAGACTGTCTGAGTGGATACAAAAACAAGACCCATATATATGCTGTCTACAAAAGACCCACTGTAGAGCTAGGGACACATACAGACTGGAAGTGAGGGGATGGAAAAGCATATTCCATGAAAATGGAAATCAAAAGAAAGATGGAGTAGCAATACTAATATCAGACAAAATAGAATATAAAATAAAGACTGTTACAAGAGACAAGGTGGGGGCTTCCCTGGTGGCACAGTGGTTGAGAGTCTGCCTGCTGATGCAGGGGACATGGGTTCATGCCCCGGTCCAGGAAGATCCCACATGCTGTGGAGCACCTGGGCCTGTGAGCCATGGCTGCTGAGCCTGCATGTCCGGAGCCTGGGCTCTGCAATGGGAGAGATCCACATACCACAAAAAAAAAAAAAAAAAAAAAAGGGACAAGGAAGGACACTACATAATTTCAAGAGGAAGATATAATTATAAATATATATGCACCCAACATAGGAACACCACAATACATATGGCAAATGCTAACAGACACAAAAGGGGAAATCAACAGTAACAAAATAGTAGGGAACTTTAACATTTCACTTACTACAATGGATAGATCATCCAGACAGAACATTAATAAGGAAAGGCAAACTTTAAATGACACAATAGACCAGAGAGGTTTAACTGATAATTATAGGATATGCAATCTGAAAACAGCAGAATACAATTTCTTCTCAAGTGCACAAGGAACATTCTCCAGGATAGATCATATCTTGGGTCACAAATCAAGCCTCAGTAAATTTAAGAAAATTGAAATCATATCAAGCATTATTTCTGAGCATGATGTTATGAGATTAGAAATCAATTATTGGAAAAAATCTGTAGAAAACATAAACACATGGAGACTAAACAATATGCTACTAAATAACCAAGAGATCACTGAAAAAATCTAGGAGGACATAAAAAATACCTAGAGAAATATGACAACAAAAAATGATGACCCAGAAACCTATGGGATGCAGCAAAAGAAGTTCTAAGAGGGAAGTTTATAGCAATAAAATCCTAACTCAAGAAACAAGAAAAATCTCATAAACAACCATTACCTTACACCTAAAGCAACTAGAGAAAGAAGAACAACAACAAAAAACCCAAAGTTAATGAAACAAAAGAAAACATAAAAATCAGAGCATAAATAGAAACAAAGAAAGCCATAGCAAAAATCAATAAAATGAAAGATGGTTCTTTAGGAATATAAATAAAATTGATAAAACTTCGGCCAGACTCATCAAGAAAATGAGGAAGAGGACTCAAATAAATAAAATTAGAAATGAAAAAGTAGAAGTTACAACAGACATCACAGAAATACAAAGGATCATAAGAGACTACTGCAAGCAGCTCTATGCCAGTAAAATGGACAATCTGCAAGAAATGGACAAATTCTTAGAAAGGTATAACCTTCCAAGACTGAACCAGGAAGAAATAGAAAATGTAAACAGGTTAATCACAAATAATGAAACTGTGATTAAAAATCTTCCAACAAACAAAATTCCACCACCAGATGGCTTCACAGATGAATTCTATCAAAATTTAGAGACAACCTAACACCCATCTTTCTCAAACTCTTCCAAAAAATTGCAAAGGAAGGAACACCCCCAAGCTCATTCTATGAGGCCACCATCACCCTGATACTAAAACCAGAAAAAGATATCACAAAAAAAGAAAATTATAGACCAATATCACTGATGAACATACATGAAAAAATCCTCAACAAAATACTAGCAAACAGAATCCAACAACACATTCAAAGAATCATACATCATGATCAAGTGAGATTTATCCCAGGGATGCAAGGATTCTTCAATATACACAAATCAATCAACGTGATACACCATATTACCAAATTGAAGAATAAAAACCATATGATCATCTCAATAGATGCAGAAAAAGCTTTCAACAAAAATCAACACCCATTTATGATAAAAACTCTCCAGAAAGTGGGCATAGGGGCAACCTACCTCAACATAATAAGCCATATATGACAAACCCATGGCAAACATCATTCTCAATGGTGAAAAACTGAAAGCGTTTCCTCTAAGATCAGGAAGGAGACAAGGATGTCCACTCTCACCACTGTGATTCAACATAGTTTTGGAAGTCCTAGCCATGGAAATCAGAGAGGAAAAAGAAATAAAAGGAATCCAAATTGGAAAAGAAGAAGTAAAACTGTTTTGTTTGCAGATGACATGATACTATACTTAGAAAATCCTAAAGATGCCACCAGAAAACTGCTAGAGCTAATCAATTAATTTGCTAACATTGCAGGATAGAAAATCAATGCACAGAAATCTCTTGCATTCCTATACACTAACAGTGAAAGATCAGAAAAGAAATTTAGGAAACAATCCCATTCACCATTGCAACAAAAAGAATAAAATACCTAGGAATAAAACTATCTAAGGAGGTAAAAGACCTGTACTCAGAAAACTATTGGACAGAAGAAATCAAAGGTGACACAAACAGAAGGGAGATATATCGCGTTCTTGCATTGGAAGAATAAATATGGTCAAAATGAATATACTACCCAAAGCAAACTACAGATTCAATGCAATCCCTACCAAAGTACCAATGGTGTTTTTCACATAACTAGAATAAAAATCTTAAAATTTCTATGGAAACACAAAAGGCCCCAAATAGTCAAAGCAATCTTGAGAAAAAAACAAAAACAAAACAGAACTGGAGGAATCAGGCTCCCTGTCTCAGACTATACTACAAAGCTACAGTAATCAAGAGAGTATGGTACTACCACAAAAACAGAAATATAGATCAGTGGAACAGGATAGAAATCCCAGAGAAAAACCCACACACCTATGGTCAATTAATCTATGGAAAAGGAGGCAAGAATATACAATGGAGAAAAGACAGTCTTTTCCATAAGTGGTGCTGGGAAAACTGGACAGCTACATATAAAAGAATGAAAGTAGACCACTCCTTAACACCATACACAAAAGTAAACTCAAAATGGATTAAAGACCTAAATATAAGACCATGCACTATAAAACTCTTAGATGAAAACCTAGGCAGAACACTCTTTGACATAAATCACAGCGAGATCTTTTTTGACCCACCTCCTAGAGTAATGAAAACAAAAGTGAAAATACACAAATGGGACCTAATGAAACTTCAAAGCTTTTTCACAGCAAAGGAAACCATAAACATGATGAAAAGACAACATTCAGAATGGGAGAAATGTTTGCAAATGAAGCAACGGACAAGGGATTAATCTCCAAAATATACAAACAGCTCACACAGCTCAATATCAAAAAAAAAAAAAAATCAAAAAATGGGCAGAAGATCTAAATAGACATTTCTCCAAAGAAGACATGCAGATGGCCAAGAGGCACATGAAAAGATCTTCAACATCACTAATTATTAGAGAAATGCAAATCAAAATTACAATGAGGGGGCTTCCCTGGTGGCACAGTGGTTGGGAGTCAGCCTGCCGATGCAGGGGACACGGGTTTGTGCCCCGGTCCGGGAAGATACCACTTGCCGTGGAGCAGCTGAGCCCATGAGCCATGGCCACTGAGCCTGCACAACCAGAGCCTGTGCTCTGCAATGGGAGAGGCCACAACAGTGAGAGGCCCGCGTACTGCAAACAAACAAAAACAGAAACAAAAAATTACAGTGAGGTATCACCTCACATTGGTAAGAATGGCCATCATCAAAAAATCTACAAACAATAAATACTGCAGAGGGTGTGGAGTAAAGGAAACCCTCTTGCACTGTTGTGGGAATGTAAATTGATACAGCCACTATGGAGAACAGTATGGAGGTTCCTTAAAAAACTAACAATAGAACTACCATACGACCCAGCAATCCCACTACTGGGCATATACCCAGAGAAAACCGTAATTCAAAATACACATACACTCCAATGTTCATTGCAGCACTATTTACAATAGCCAGGTCATGGAAACAACTGAAATGTCCAATGATAAGTGAATGGATAAAGAAGATGTGGTATATATATACAATGGAAGATTACTCAGCCATAAAAAAGAATGAAATCGGGTCATTCGTAGAGACGTTGATATATCTAGAGAATGTCATACAGAGTGAAGTAAGTCAAAAGAGAAAAACAAATATTGTATATTAATGCATATATGTGGAATCTAGAAAAATTGTGCAGATGAACCTGTTTGCAAGGCAGAAATAGAGACAGAGACATAGAAAACAAACCTATGGACACCAAGCGGGGAAAGAGGTGGTGGGATGAACTGGGAGATTTGGATTGACATATATACACTAATATGTATAAAATAGATATATACACCAAAATATATAAAACAGATAACTAATGAGAACCTGCTGTATAGTAGAGGGAACTCAACTCAGTGCTCTGTGGTGACCTAAATGGGAAGGAAATCCAAAAAAAGAGGGGATACATGTATGATATACAAGCATGATATACATGTATCTATATCATACATGTATGATTCACTTCACTGTACAGCATAAACTTACACAACATTGTAAAGTAAGTATATCCAATAAAAATAAATAAATAAATAAATAATTATCCCTTATTTAAATAATTTAAAAAACAAAAAATATGCCTTTTTTTAATCTACCACATATTCACCAGTCCTGCTTCTCTTCATTCCTTTGTGCAAATCATGTTTCACCAATATCAAGGACCCCTTTTAGCTATTCTTATGGTTCAGGTATTCTGGTTATTAATTCTCATAGCTTTCATACGAAAATGACTTTATTTCACCTTTATTTTTAAAATAACAATTCTGTATATAGAATTCTAGTTTGAGAATTTTTTTCTTTCAACATAAAAAAAGAAAAAAAAATGATCCATTGACTTATGGCTTGTATTCTGATAAGAAACCAGTGGCCATTCTTATCACTCCCCACTGGAATCATAATAATGTATCTTTTTTTCATCATTGCTTTCAAATTTTTCTCTTTGTTTTTGTTTCTTAGCAAAAGAACTACCGTAAGTGTGGTTTTCTTTGTTTTTATGCTGATTGATATTGTTCTGATTCACGGTTTTGAGAATTGACATTTTTCATAATATTTGGAAACTTTTCTGCCATTTCTTCTTCAAATATTTTTCTCTTCCAATGTCTCTCTTATTTTATTCTGTAACCCCAATTATACTATATATATATAAATATATATCCTCCTATCTACTTACTATATTCATATATTTCATTTTCTATATATTTATTTGGCTACGCCGGGTCTTAGTTGAAGCGTGTAGGATCTTTTTAGCTGTGGCATGCGAACTCTTAGTTGTTGCATGTGGGATCTAGTTCCCTGACTGGGGATTGATCCTGGGACCCCTGCATTAGGAGTGTGGAGTCTTAGCCACTGGTTCACCAGGGAAGTCCCATGTTCTCATATTTCTATAAAATTTTAGAACATAATTATAATCATTCTAAAGTCTTTGTCATAATTGCAAGATCTCTGTCATCTTGCTATATGTTTCCATAGATTTTTTTATCCTGGTTTTGAGTCATATTTCCCTGCTTTTTAACATGTCTAGTAACATTTGATCATATGATACACATTGTATATGCTACATTGTTGATAATATAGATCTTGTTGCCTTGTTTTAAAGATTTAAATTTTGCTTTGTTAGAAAACTACTTTATTAGCCCATCAGCTTCATTTTTTGGTCTTATTTTTCAGGTTTGTTAAAATTCCAATGTCTTAGCTGGACTCTCGGTTCAACTTAGAATCTTAGTTCATCTCACAGCTCCCCAATATCTATTATTTGCAAAGTCTATAGACAGAGAATCATCCTGAACATTAACTGCTTAATACTTCATGGAAGAATCAAGACAATTCCTATGCAGATTTCTGGATCCCCTTCCCTGTGCAGCTTCCTCCTTTCTGTTAGTCTGCCCAAAAGCTAGATATCCAGTCTTCTCAGTAACTCCAAATTCTGATCTCTGTCTTCTTAGCTCAGTAAGATGTTCTGCTTAATATAGGCTCCACTTCCCTGCACTGAGGTCCAGAAGTTCCTCCAGGCAGAAAATCAATGCAACTGTAGCCCTAACCCCATGTGTTTTCCTTGCCTCTGGAATCACAGACCTATGTTGTCTATTGTTCAATGTCTGAAACAAATTGCTTCATATATTTTGCTCAGATATTTTTGTTGTTTATGGTGGAAGAACTAATCCAGAACCAGGAGCTTGGTCATGGCTTAGAGAAGTCCTAAAGCTGCTCTTTCACCCTACTTATCTCAGGACCTTTGTAAAGTATAAAATCCCTTGTTCCTTTTATGTTTGAGTCATTTTGTTATACATAACACCTCCCAGTCAATAGACAATTTCCTGGTGTTTAATGTTCACTTATTGAAAGATTTAGCCCCTAGTTTATAGACATCTTATTTACCTCCTGTGTTACCAATATCTCAAGAGACATCAGTATCAATGTAGTGACATAAAACATCCTGATCCTCAGTTCTTTGTTTTTCTTCAAAAGCTTTTTATTCTGTTTCAGGTCTGTGACTCATTTTTATAGTTACTCTCTGGATTTTGCTATCACTTGAAATATATTTTACCTCTTAAATAATAAATTCAGAAATCTACCTCTTCAAACACAACCTTCTGTTCTTTTACTAAGCTACTCCCAGATCTTCAATCACTTGACTTCTTTAGGACTTCTAATGTATACATATTGATATCCACTGTCTCCCTACCATTTCCTTCTGACTTGATTTCTTTTGCTGTGCATCCGATTCCATTTCAACAACATTCTTCCCAAGACCCTCAGTAACCACATTTACTTGACTCCTTGCACCCTGCCCTACCAAAACAAAACAAGACAAAACATGATATTCAGTTTCCATCTACTCACCTTCTCCGTTGTAGGCTGCTAAACATTGAACAAAAATAGCACCTTACTCAGATTAGTAACACTGAAATTTGTTTAGGATTCACTACTTCCCATGAGGCTTCAACTTGTCACAACACTCCTGTTTTTCTTTTGTTATGTTCCTTTCCCATTTAACACAGAAACTATGTCAAATATATTTACTTTCTTCTTATACCAGACTTACTCACTGTCTCATTCTCAGTCAATGTCCTTCTCTGAATGGCAGTCATCAACTAATGAAACTTTCAATTCCTCCTACCAAACTGCCAATATTAGCACTCATCCTGCCCATCTCTCCTGTGACAGTGGAATGTGTCCCTTCTACCCAAGTTTTCTCACCCTACCCATGATATGCATTCTTGATATCTCTTTATCTTCAAATAGTCTCCCTCTAGTGACTTCTTTATGTTAGCATCTAAATATATTCAAGTCTCTGTTCCCATAAGTCTCTCTTGAACTCAGTTCCCTCTAACACTATACTATTTCTTTCCTCTAGCTCATATAGGGGCTATAGAGGCAGACTATCTCAGTGTACATCCCAGATCTGCCACTTTTTAGTTAGTCACAGTTAATGTCATATTGAGCAGCTCATTTACCCTCACTGTGGTTTCTTCCTCTGTAATACCTACCTCATAGGATAGACTAAATGCTAATATATATGAAGCATTTGTAAATGCCTTGAAGATAAAATGCTTAATAAGTATTGGATATAATAATCCTTGTTATTATTAATTAAGACAAACTTCCTGAGAAGACTGTTAATACAAGTTGCATTTACTTTCTTATCTCCATCTCGGCACTCAGCAATCTGGCAGCTGTGTCAAACATTTGGTGAAATGTTCTTGCTAAGACATTTACTCAATACAACAGGTATTTCTGTCTTTATCTTTCCTGAATTTAGGTAGTATTTGACATTGCTGATCATTTTTACCTCCTACAGCATTCTATTCTTTTTATTTCTGTAAAGTTACATTCTGGGTTTTCTTCTACCCTTTGGGTATTTCTTCTTACTATATTTTGCATGATTCCTTTGTAAAATTTTATTTTAAGTGTTTTTAAGAGTCTTAAATGTCAGGGTCTCTAGAATTCTCTTCTAAGTCTTCCTGATCTCATTACCCTTATTCTTTTAATACACTTGATGATTATTTATGAATCTTGATCTTCAGCTGAAACCTGTCTCCTGAGTACCAGATCAGCTCAGCTCCTAAGATCTTCACAGAAATCTTAGATTTGGCACATATAAAATTTAACTCATCTTCTACTTCCCTGAGCTGGTCATATATTCCTTAGCTCAACATTATGTAGCATGGCCAGTGAAGAACTCCAGGGGCCACCATTCATTTTGTAGTAAGCAAGGGAGGGCAATTTATATAATACCCCACTTAAAAGATGCCCTCCTGGATTTGTATAATATGGTCATATATTTTGTATCTGAGTTAAAATCCTGTATGTTATCTTGGTCTCTTCTCTCCATCACATCCTGTCAAGCACTGTCAACTCCAATTTCTAGTTCTTTCATAGTGAGAGTGGTAATTACATTCCTTTAAAGATTAGTCTAGATATTGCAGACTTTAATTCCTTGCTTTCTGTCTTTCAGGTAGAAAGATTGGTATTTGGAAATGACTGAAGTAAGGTAAAAGTCACTGTTTGAGACATCAAAAAGTAATTGTTAAACAAGGTTTTCTTACATCATGTAACCTGTGTTTAGTTTGCTCTTTATCATTAAGCTTCCATCCTAAAATGCTGTTTCAAATACTTCCTTTGAATGCTCACAATTGAGAAATGCCAGAAGACAAATATTTATGCTATAAAATAAGTGGAAATGTCATTTTTAATATGTTCCAAATGTTTGGCACTTGTACTAATTGGGCCTAATCATATCATCTGGTGAGATTTCCTCTCCAAAGATAACTAAATTGGAATGACATGGTTGTAACAGTGAGTTCTGGGTGAAATAATCAGACATTTCCAATCTGAATGAATGGCTTTTGTGTCAAATGTTTCAGAGCTGAACCATTATATGTTGTTTCCAGATTTATGTATCCCAGATGGAATGAAGTTCTCTTTTTTTCTTCACAGCTTCCACTTATTAGCAGGACAAGTCATGACTTCCATCCCCTACCCCAAACATTTCATGGACCCTATTACCAAAAGTGTCAAGTCCATTGTCTATACCCTAAAGAACATTAAAGCCAACTTGTTTGTTTGCTTGTTTCTCACTTTTATACCTTGAGGGTAATAATTAAATAATATTTTGAAGTTGTAGTTATTTTTGTGTGCCTATCACCATACTTGGTATTTCACACATAATATCGTTAATTTAACCCTTAGTGAAATGAGATAATTATCCATGTGGAAACAGATATAGATTGAATAATTTATTGAAAGCCTATAGAGATACAACTATTATGTGATTCCAAGTCTAACTCAAAGCCAGGACCCTTATCCTTTACATCTTTCTGACTCTTCCAACATTCCTCTGAGGGTCAATACTACTTCAGATGTTAATAAAGAGCATCTCACTACAGTACTGCAAATTCCCTACTCTAACTATTCCACAGATGAGAAAACTGAGGTACTGCAAGATTAAAAACTTTGTCTGAAGTCACATAGCCACTAAGTGACAGAGTCTAGACTCAAGACATGTATATCTGAATACAAAATCTATTATTTTTCCACTCTGCCATTTGTTCTCTTTATGAAATTCTCCCCTTTATTCTTCACAATCAAAGCTCTACCTATCCTCCAAGTCTTAGCCCACATACTATTTCCCTGAGCTCCTTCCTCTAAACTCTAGTAGAACTTACCAAACTAGGACTCATGAACATTGCCTTGTACTGTGATGACATGTAAAAAAAAAAAAAATACAAACAATAGACTGTCTATGATATATAGGATATTTTCACATACATTACCTCATTTGACTCTCAAATCTGTCCTCATTATTCCAATATTACCAAATATATTGAAGTGACTTCCTTAGAAATTACACATCTGCTAAGTGTCAAGTTTTGATTTAAACATAAGAGTTTATATGTTTTTCATTGGCAAAAATATGGAATTAAATTACGAAGTCTATGGTGATTCTTACCTCAATATTCCTTCTAGGTAGGTGATTCCTAACTAGAAAAATAAGAATAGAGATAGTGAGGAGTAAAAATCTAGGAGAGCATGATGGCATGCAAGCTAAATGAAGAAAATATCTCAAGGAGAATGTGGTGGGCATTTGGTTCAAATCTTGCTGATACATCAAGTAGAATGATGACTGATAATTGATCATTAGATGTGGCAATATGAAAGTCATTGGTGACCATCACAAGGTTGGTTTTTGTGGAGGGGGATAAATGCCTGATGGGAATACATTCTGAGAGAAGGGAGAAGAGGATTTAAAGACAAGGACCATAGCTGCCAAGAGAAGTAAGGAATCAGAATGGTATCTGGCACTGGAAGAGACATCACTAAATTTTTTTTAGGATGTAGAAAAATAGCATGTGTATATATTTTTGGAAATGACCCCATAGAGAGTGAAAATTTGAGAAAATAGAAGAGAAGGGAACATTTCTGGTACAATGCTCTGGAAGATGCAAAAAGCAATGACATCAAATATAAAAGGTGGGGTACCTTTAAACAAGAGCATGGATAGTTCATTTAAACAAGAGCGTGGATAGTTCATTTATGATAACAGTCAAGAAGACAGAGTATGTAAAAACAGATGCTGGAGGGTGGATAGATGTGCTGATAGGTGTTTATAAAATTCTCTTCATCAGTTCTATGTTCTCACTGAAGTAAGAAACAAAGTCTTTAGCTGAGAGTACAGAAGATGTGTAGGGGTTTAAGGAGAGAGGAAGAGGTATGAAAATTTTATCTAAAACATGACAGGGTTAATAATCTTATTAACCAACAACTAATAAGATTTTACTGCTCTAAGTATTCTACTGTCATATTTCAGTTAATCTCCACATCCATGGTGTGAGTTTACTACTATTAGTATTCCCATTTCATAGATGAGAAAACTGAGTTTCATAAAAAATAGATAACTTACACTAAGTCACATAATTTGAAAATGCTGACATCAATTTTTAAGTCCATCCTATATGACTTCAAACATGACACTTTTAGAACATATTTTAGTATAAACATGTTCCCTTGGACATGCAAAGGTCTTAGAAGAATTTAAAAATATAAATTGACTCTTTTTTGTGTGTGTGACAGAATATAACCACATAACATCTGGTTGTTAAAAAAAGTTATTTGATGAAAACCTCACTCTGAAAATTAAGCAAGAGAAGGAAATATTCTAAGTTCAATTCTAAGTTCAAACACAAGTCCTTGGCTTCCTACTCTTACCTCTTTTGATGTGGAAACTGATATTCCATTTTTTAAATGTTGCAGATGGTAGGAAGTTGTGATTATTATAGTGTTAATTTCAAAGGTCTGTACATTCTACTTCCAGCAGCACAACCTAAGGTCGTGTTTGATTTTCAGCAGCTGATAACTGTTAGTTCTGAGTTTAAAATAAGTGCTGATTAGGGATATTTTCAGCAGCAAGTAACTGAAGAATCCAAATAAGTGTGACTTTAAAAAGAGAGATTTTTCCTCTCATATATCAAGCACTCTGAAAATAGACATCTCCTAGCATTGACTCACTATCTCTAAAATATCAGCCTCACATCTTTGATTCTCTTAGCTTTTTTTCTCATGCTCACAATATTAGTGCAACAATTCTAGGCATCATAAACATTGAGGCATGAAAGAGAAATAGATGCCACAATCAACAGCTGTTCTATTGATTTAATAAAAAAAAAAGCTTTCTGAGAAACCTCCTGTCCTAACAGATATCAACTCACATTTTACAAGCCAGAAATCTGTCAAATGTCTACCAATAGCAGAAAGGGTCGTTAACAAAGCATGGCCAAGGAGAACTGATTGGGAATGGGTGTTGGCATTGTTAACCAAAAGTGCTTACCTCAGTAGTCATTCGAATTTAATCATTTTTACATGAACTTCTGCTGAGCCAAGACCTCCCATCCTGTGTGTATATAATTTGGAATAAAAATTGAATAAAATATCTTGGAATAAAAATTGTAAAGTTTTGAATTACTTCATAAAATATCTTATTTGATTCTGACCCGCATTCTTATTTGATAATAAGTTTAAACCTAGATTGATTTTTCTATCATATTGATAACTCTTCCTACCTCAGTATCATGTGCAAAAATGATAGGTGCTCTTGTATCTCCATCAACATCATAAAACTCTGATAGAGTTATAGTCATGTAACAGTAGAAAGGGAACTGATCTGAAAAGCAGACAAAGATTGAGTTAAGAATACTGGAATACAATAGTAGTATAGTTGTAAAGAAATCAATATAAAGGATCTAATTATACAATTTTAATTTATATTTTTTCCGCTTGGACAAATATCCCCACCTACTTTCAAATTATATTGAAATATATTTTAAAAGTCACATTTATATGGAATGAGAACACAGACATATATTACTACCTTTTAGTTGCCATATGGAAGAAACAGTTCTGTGTGCTGGGGAAGGGTGTAATGCAAAAACTAAGAAGGTAATAACCACAATCGTATGCTAAAATTATTGAGTACTTACTTTGAGACAGATAGTGCTTAGTGCCTTAGGAATATCGATTCACTTGATCCTTGTAACAATCTATTAACCAATTCCATTTTACCGATGAGGCACAGAAATATTGATTAATTTTATGAAGGTCGCACAATCAATAAGAGCAAAGTCAGGATTTAACTCCAAAAAGTCTGGCTCCAAAGTCCATGTTTAATAGAGCAGAACAAACCTGAGTAGCTCTAACCCTTGTACTCTTTTGCCTGTGCTTAGTCATGCTGGCTCTGCACCTTTGTCTAGTCAAACAGTATAAGAAGGTTTCCTTTAGCCTAAAATATTCTTAATAGCCTTTTCTTAAACGTCTGCCTCCAAGGCTTGACTTTTAAAACCATAACAATTTTCATTCACATAAAGATAAAAGGTTGCAGAACATAAAATAACACATGTCTTGGTAAAACTTTACAGGAACATAGTGACCAGACCTAAGTGGACAGCTGCAAGAACAAAGGATTATCACATCTCCTCTGGGGTCTTGGCAGCACCAAGAAGTCTGCAACAACCAGCCAGCCACACCCTCTCCTCTTTTGATACAAAAGAAGCTTGAATTCTAACTCCAGTAAGATGGTTCTTTGGAAGACTAGCTCACCAACTTCTCTTTCTGCTGGCTTTCTGAATAAAGTAGCTATTCTTTACTCCAACACTGCATCTCTTGATTTATTGGCTTGCATGAGGCAAGCAGTACAAGTTTGGACTTGGTAACACATGTACTAACTTTTAGACTACATGCCGAGAAGGAGATTGTGGTTTAAGTCAAGGGGCCAAATAGCTTTAAAACAAGTCTCAATAAGTTTTGGCAAAACAATATGGCAAGAAAGATCAAAGTAAGGAACAATGGCAAAGGCTTCATGGAGGTCACAATTTATAAAATGGGCCTTAAGGATGGATTTAATTATAGTAGGCAAGGATGGTTTGAAGATAAAGGAATCTAGAAAGAATAGATATCTTAAGCAACAACAAAACACTGAGAACTTGGAAAAAGTTGGGGAAAAATGAAAGTCCATCATGGTCTGCATGTTAGGGGAGTAGCAGGAAATAAAGTTACAAAGGTAGTCATGAAAACAGCAATGAACTTGGGATCAAGAGATCCAAGTCTCAATTCTGCTACTGATGTACTGGATGACCTTGATCAAGATACTTAATCTGTCTGGTCTTCAAATAGTTTTGCAGAGTCCCAACTTACACTGTTGTTTTGAGGATTAATTGAGAGTGCACATGTAGAGTATAGGTTGTGACCATATTGTGGAAAGATGTGACTATCATATGGAAAGGATGTAGCTAAAGACTTTTAAGAAGGAATATGACAGAGTGGCCCAATCTAGAAGCAGGTATAAGATAAACTGGAATGTGGAGAGCAGGGGTAAAGACTGGGAAATCAGTTAAGAGTTTATGAAAGTAGGTTAAGATATAATGAGGATCCAAATTCTAGTTCTGACAATTGGACTTGAAATAAGTTTCAGATTTCAGAAACACTATAGAAGTAAACAAAATTGATTTCACACTTGATTTTGGTGGAAAATGGAGAAAAAATATGCTCTACCATGATTCTGAAACCTTAAGTCCAAGTGAGTAAGAGAAAAATCATCAACAAATAAAATCTCTATGAAAAAAAGTTCTTCTTGGGAAAGAATATGAGTTGAGTTCAAGGAGTTGGTGAGACATCTTGGTTAAGTTATCCTTTACGCAGTTGAATATGTGCATCTGGGGCCTAGGAAAGAGGTAGGGATGATAGAGTATGTGGCAGACAGAATAGTGAACACTTAGTGATACCCATATCCTAATGCCCCAAACCAGTGGATATGTTAGATTACACAGCAAAAAAAAAAAAAAAAAGAAAGAAATTTGGAGATGTAATTAAGGTTGGTAATCAGCTGAATTGTAAACAGGGAGATTATCCTGGATTACCTGGGTGGGTTCAATGTAACCACAAATGTCCTCAGTGATAAAAGAAGGCAGGAAAGATTGTTGGAGTTACATGATATAAAAATGACTCAACTAGCCATTGCAGGCTTTGAAGATAAGGAAGGGGATCTCAAGCCAAGGAATGTGGGCTTTGTAGAAGCTGGAAAGGGCAAAGAAAAGGATTTATCCCTTAGAGGCTTCAGAAAGGAACACAGTTGTCAACAGCTTAATTTTAGCTCAGTGAGACCTAAATCAGATATTTAACCTACAGAAATTGTAAGATCATAAATTTGTGTTCTCTAAACCGCTAAGTCTGTGGTCATATTTTTTTACAGTGGCAACAGAGAACTAATACAAAGTGATTTTGGAACACTCAGTGTGGAGAAAATGATCAGAAATTGTGTGAGTTCTTCATGAAAGTGACTTGTGAAACAAATATGATTTCAGCCATTGAGAAAGCAGGAGCAGTGGTAAGTCCTTAGCATGAGTGTGCAGGTTTCTTATTCTATGACTGATTATTCGAAACTTAGGAGCATACAAATTACTTCATTTTCTATATCTTATCATATTACAGCAAAAAATAAGTAATCAAAAGTTATATTAATCCATTCCAGGATCCTCCTTCTTCCCCCAAGTCATCATGCACAGACCTGTGAGATAAAGAATTCCATCTTGGGGAGGAGGAGAAATTGATCAAACTTAGACATTTTAAGCTAAGCAACTACTAAAATAATAGAAATAGAAAAAATAGAAAATTTCAAGCTTCCCTTTTCCAGAAACTGGCACTCTACTTTCTGGAAACACCCAGCTTTTCTAACACCTCACAGCCTTCACCATGGGCTGTATTTGTGTTCCAGGGATGGCGTTGGTCCACAGTTCAGGAGAAGTGGGATTGTTTCTGGTTTCATTGGATAGAGAAAACATCACAGTAAATTGTACTTCCCTATTGACTCAGCTCTACTGAGGGTCATTTCTCAAGTTGTTGCTGGTCACTGCCTATATCTGCTATAAATCTGCCCCCTTTATAGGTTAATAGTTTACTCCAGATGGGCATCAGTGGGACAGAGACTATGGTATATGGGGGCAATCATCTCTCTTTTTTATAGCTCAGATATATATATATATATATATATTTTTTTTCCCACAGCACAAAGGATATGTCAGGATGTCAGATTTCTCGATGTAGTAACAAAAGACATATTTAAAACCGCTTAATATGTCCTCCTCAGGATTATAAAAAAAAAATAAAACACTAACTTTTGTAAGTCCTTTTATAAACAAATCCCAATTCTTAGCCTTATTTTACTTATCTCTGGAAGGGCAACACATTTCTACTTTTCAAAACAACACAGAATAAATCTCTGCTCTACTTTAGTTACTTCCTCACCTGCAATATCTCCAACACCCAGCCCCACCTCAGAGCATGGATGAACCCCAGCGTAAAGCAAGTCTAAATTATTGACCAGTACTTATACCATGGAAGGTGGTAGGAGAGGGTGGGGGATCCAAGGCTTCAGCAGAACAGTCCAGGGTGGACATTAGCAAGCAAAGCTCTGCCACCTTTGAAGTGAAAAACGAGGATTCTTCCTGCTTTTCCAATGGGTAAATATTTAATTAAACATAAAAATAGCTCTTGAACAGCAAATATTAATTCTCAGTGACTGTGCAATCTGAATCCATAAAAATAATGATTTTTACCAATGCCATATATACTCAGACCCCTGTTCACAATAGGAATCATAGTTTATAGTATTATCCAGAGAACTTTCAGTGCCCTTCCAATGTCAGCAAGCACACATGTTCTTCTCTGGATCTCTTTATTAATTTTCTGAATTTGAGGCTGGGCTCTGAGACCTATTGGTATCAGAATGTGTATCCACTGATGTTTGCATAAATATTGGGCAAAAGTTTTCCAATTAACATTGTTCTCTTCTTAGGCCATATAAATTTCTGGCCAACAAACCCATACTCATCTGACTTTAGAGGAGGGCATATGTGAGAATATTGTATATATCCTCTCAAATTCCGTAAGTGAATATTCTTTTAGATAAAAACAGAATGCTGGGCTTCCCTGGTGGTGCAGTGGTTGAGAATCTGCCTGCCAATGCAGGGGACATGGGTTCGAGCCCTGGGCTGGGAGGATCCCACATGCTGCGGAGCGGCTAGGCCCGTGCACCACAACTACTGAGGCCCATGCGCCAGGAGCTCGTGCTCCACAACAGGAGAGGCCACTGCAGTGAGAGGCCCACGCACTGCAGCGAGGAGTGGCCCCCGCTCGCCACAGCTAGAGAAAGCCCGCGCACAGCAACGAAGACCCCGACGCAGCCAAAATAAAAAAAACAAACAAAAACAAACAAAAAAAACCCAGAATGCTGACAAATTTTTCCTGATGAGTAGTTTGCTTATTTTTTGGAATCATGACAGTAATTGTACAGAAAGTAGGGTGCAATGCTCAGGAAACACATCAGGTGACTTGAAAGACTGCTTCGGGCTGCTTCCCCATCCTTACTGAAAATCCTTATAAGACTAAGTAAAGGGTGGACCCATTTAAGAAATCCCCTTTGCCTCTTTTCTGGGCTATGTGAGCTATGATCACAATTATCTTGGACCTCAATATTGTAACTATGTGAGAGCTAATTGTTGCCTAGTATAAGCACTTATATGTTAAAACTGACAGCTTTGATGTAACCAACTCCATGCACCAGCCACCATGTACAGCTGTAGTTCTGAGTATGGAACATCTGGAGCTACACTTTAATCGGTGGTTGTAATAGTTGCACAGCTGTTTGTAACATTTCTAGCTATGCTAATCATAGCTGCAATGATACTTATCATAAAGCCACACAAGAGAGGCAAATTCATGAGCATTAACAATTATTGACTTTAGAAAGTTACATTGTATATTTCCTTACTTAGCATCATATTAAGAAAAATCAAAATACTGTGTGATATCACTTATATTTGGAATCTAAAAAATAATAAAATGAATATATATGTAAAGCAGAAACAGACTCACAGATATAGAAAACAAATTAGTGGTTACCAAATGGGAGAGGAAAGGGGGGGAGGGGTGAATTAGGGGTATGGGATTAAGAGACACAAATTCCTATGTATAAAATAGATAAGCAACAGTGATATATTATATAGCACAGGGAAATATAGCCATTACCTTGTAATAACATTTAATGGAATACAATCTGTAAAAATACTGAATCATTATGTTGTATACCTGAAACTAAAATAATATTGTAAGTCAACTATACTTCAATAAAAAGATAAAAGAAAAAAGAAAAATCAAAAGCACAGAAAAGAATGAAGCTAGTAAGAATCTCAATTCATCAATCTCTAAGTATGTTTAAGTTCAGAAACATTTACAGATTATTTCCTAAAATATATAACCAAACCCACTCAAAATGAGGGTCTATCACTGTGTTGCAAGAATTTTAAGGAAATGAAAGGAAATATGTTTATAGCATACATTTCGGCTTAACAGAAAAACAACAGTCATAATAATATAGAAACTGATTTTTATACAAAATATTGAAAAGCAACTACATTGTAGAAACAGAAAAGGGAAATTCAGGTTAGATGTGGGTAAAGGAGCTAAATGTTTATACACATTTTCACAAATAGACTGTACATTCTGGATAATACCAAATTGATAATATCTAAAAATGACAAATCAAGAAGTTATAGTAGCACATTACTTATAAGAAAATAGGGTAGATACAAGAAGAAATGCAAACTTAAACTCACAATCGGTTTTGGGGAGTGGGCTTGTGGGATGGTGCAGGAAAATGTTTTAATTCTTTATAAGGTTTTTAAAATGATTTGTCTTTCTGACCATATATAGCATTTACTCTGGAAAAAATAATGTAATCTGAAAGCAAAATTTTCTCTCTCAATTTCAGCAATGAATCCAAGTTAGAGACATTAAGAGACTAAGGATCAATTATCTTAGTTGATCCTTGATGTCTCTGGGAACAAATATTTTGATATATTTGATCAAATTTGATGTTTTTGAGAACAAATATTTTGATATACTAGGACCCTCAGGACTCTCATTACAGCTTTCACACCCCCTCACTGTGCCTTTTCTGTTCTAGTGGTCAGAATTTGTCATCTTTCCTCTCCTTTTATTCCTATCCAAATTCGGTCTACATCTTCGAGAACAGCTGAAATATCTCATTTGTAAAGTGTTTTGGTTTTATTCCCCAACCATTTAGTACCTTTAATAATGTTGGTGTGGAACAATGAAATTTGTGAAGTTAACATTATATTACTCCATTCATTCTCCATTTTAACCATTTATTTGTTAATGCAACACAGTTACTGAGTTTCTACTCTGAGGTACCCTGACAAGAATTGATGTTAAAATGTCAGCAGGATAGACAGGTTTACTGGCCTCATAGAGCTTCATGTTTTCGCAGGGAGGCAAGTAAACAAAGAAGGTATGTGTTAAAGATATTTGCTCTGTTTGTGGTTATTTAACCTTGTGGATGAGATGAAATCAGTGAAGTATAATTTCAAGTTTAGAATCTGTAATGAGTATGTTTCAGCTTAAAATATACAATGAATCCAAAATTTAGCCATAACAACAGGATTTATTAATCTCATTTCCTTATGTAATAAAATTATTAGCTAGACTTAGTCTTCTTCCCTTCTGCTCTTTTCAGCCCCCCACCCTACCTCAAATAACATAGTCAAACAATCAAGAGCATGAAGCTGCTTCACTGTCTCTGCTCTGACCTACAGAAACGGGCTGGGGATAGGTACACTGTAAATGTCCAAGGCTTATTCACAGACTCAGGCTTCTGAGATCAATTTTACTTCCATTCTCCTGTGCTCATTCCCTACTGGTGTTTCACTTCCCCCTCCATGGAAAGGAAAGATGACATCCCTTGCAACAGTGCCACAGTTCAATGGGGATTCCTATCACTTTTACTGTAAAGCACATCGATCCTAAAATATATATATATATATATATATATAATGTTTGAATCCTTGAGCTGTGACTCAAACCCAGGTCTTCTAACCTCAAAACCTGGGTTGATTCCACTCTGCCATGCAACCTCATTTTATCATTCATTGAACCCCAATGGATCACTAGTCTTCAAGGACAATGAAAAGATCTTTCATTATGTACAGTACCCTGCACATGTAGTTGCTTGTTCAAATGAAGTATCCACTACAGCCTTTCTATGAAAGTACTATCTCTGAATATTTCTTACTATTCCATTGTCACTTAAACATATTCCACATTTTTCTCAAACACTACTCATACCATTTTCAGGCGGACTGAAACTTCTAAATGTCATGCTCCCTATGTCAAAGCCACAAGAGAAGTAAGTCAGAAAGCAAGAAAAAATTGTTTTTAAAATTCCTTTGGTTCTCTAGGGTTTACACGAGAATGAGACATAACTTATTTATCATGAAAAATGCAAGTGGACATTTGCTTTTCTACAGCAGCTGAGACATAAACCTGTGCAAGATCATCTGGTAACCTGAAACCAGTGGAATAGAACATTTTAAGGTAAGCCATGGAGATATGCCCAGACTTGACAAAGAAGAAAAGATGTTACAGAGTAAAATTCTAAAATCTGAAGTGAGAGAATACTGAAGAAAAAAGGGCAATATTTGAAATAAAGATACATAATGGTTACTTTTTTCTCCAGTTTAATATTCATTCATTCAATTATCCATTCATTCAACACATATTTATTGAGTGCCTACTATAGAAAATGTGGTGGTTTTGAAGATTTAAATACATTGCAAAAATGTAAGAATGCATAACCTAGGGGAAAACTATCTGAACTCCAAAAGCTCTGCCTCCTCAACTCAAGGAGACCTTATATTCTGTCCACATTTCCCCTCCCTGTAATCAGAAACAATCATATTACTCATCTCATTCATTTCCCCTCCATCAGTTATCACTGTCCTATGTTGCCTAATGTCCCATATCAGAAAACCATTGTTTTACACATCTTGTCCAATGTTTTGATTGCTTGAGGTGGGTGGATAAATTGGGTCTCCATTACTCCACCTTGGCTAAAAATAAAGACACTTGATAATTGATTAATTTTACAACTGGATTTTCTTGGTCTAGTTAACAGGTTACCTTACTCCATATACCATACCTTCAAAATAATTGTATTTTTTTTTCATTTTTCAGAATGTCTTTTATTTTTGTATTATAATTGCATGTAATAATTTAGTCATCAAGGAGCAGAAAGGCCTGTGGTATGTCATATGAAGTGCCATGTTTTAATGTGTTTGTTACAATGCTTACATTGGTATTCTCAAACAGTACCCATGAGGGGCCATTTCAGTGAATATCCAACTGTCTTTAAGGATTAGAGTGTCATGAAATATTTAGTATGGGATAGAGAACATCCATGGGGACATGAAAACTAGTGTCCAACATTATAGTAGCATTCATGATGTTTTAGTTAGGTCTTTTTTGTTAAAAACAACAGAGCCTTTCTCAAACAAACTAGAGTAAAGTAGGGATGGTGGTTATTATAACAATCAATATGGTAGACAGTAAATCATCCAAGAAGAGAAGTCCAGAAACTGGAACATGGTTTCATTGCCCTTAAATCTATGCTTTACTACTGTTACTATCACTATTCCCTCTACCTTTTTTTGTTCCCTTTCAGCTTCTTATTGATACTTATTTCACCATCAACTAGCTCTGTTGTCCTCTATTCTGTACTGTGGTTCTCCATCTTCAAGGTTCTGCTTACTCAGATTATCTTCTTTTTCCTTATTTAAACTCATTATGACATCCACTCTGTTTCACACTAGCTCTGTAGGTAGGGCATTTCATTTTTATTCCACTACCATTTTATTCCAGCTATTTTATAATTCACAGTTGAAGTATCCCAGAGTAAGAATGCCATTGACCTAACTTATCTTTTGGCACAAGATCATGCCAAAACTGAAAGTTTATCCTTTGAGTTGGTTGCCTAGTGATCAAGTATGCAAACATTTAAAGGTTCAAAGTATAGCCAATATTTTATAAGTATAAATGGAGTATAACCTTTAAATTGTGAATCACTATACTGTAGACTTACACGATTTTGTACATCCACTATACTTCAATAAATAAATGAATAAATAATTTAAAAAGATGAAATCATCTATATAACCTCCTTAGTAAATATATATGTGATGTAACTTACTTTAAAAGGTGCTATGAACCTAGAAAGCACTGTGTTTCACAACTCAGGTACAGTTGTGAATGGATATGGAAAAGGCAGAATAGAATTAATAAGGAAATAGATTTTGGTTCAAAGGAATGACTCCCTGAAAAAAAGTACTATTTGAGATGTTTTACTTGGTATCCAAACATCGCATAAGGTGGGCTCTTTATGTTTAACCTTGAAATTTTGATTTTTGAGTATAAGATTATATTAGAATTATCACAAATCATTGGAATATTTTCAACTTCCATAAAAGCATGAGTGATGGCATATCTTCAAAGAGTACAATTTGGACTGTGACTGCCAAAGAATTTTTTTTTTTAAAGACACAGGATTCTAATAACTTATCATTCTTTTCTACCTTATCAAGGTTAATTATTTAACATGACCAGAGGACAGGATGAGCCAATTCCAGGTGTTTTGCAAATAACATTTTCTCAGGATTGTTCTGAAAAGCAAAGTTTAAATGTGAAAAACTAAATAATCACTTTTTTACCCTGACAGCTTTTCTTGTAACTGAAAAACTTCCAGAAGAGCATCTGATAACAGTTGTCTCCCAAATGTCTCTTATTCACCCTCTGTTTTGTAGAAGGCATCATGCCTTCATCAATGACATTTTTCTTTTCACAATTGTAATAGTCAGTCAACATCTACTTTCACCAAATGTCTGAAATGGTAGCTAAGAGGAAAAGATCTCACAAAATAGGGCAGTATTCCCTTAAAAGCATAATATTATAATCTGTGAGATTAGTCCTAAAACTGAATTGTTAGCCTCTAAGCCTAAACTAGATACACAGAAGAAAATTATTAAATGTTTATGTCAAAATATCCTGGTTGATCATATCACATTTGAGATGTTTTAAATGTAAAAACTGTTACTTAAAGAGTTGTTGAAAAAAAAAAAAAAGTTGTTGAAGAGGAAGAGGTGAATAAATTGTAAAAAAAAAAAAAAAAAAAAACAACCAAACACACAAAACAAAAAACAAAAAACCTTTGTCAAATAAGAATTTTTAAAATAGTCTAAATGAGCACTTCTCAGGCAAATGTTTGCAGGTATCTTCCTGTGCTGAAAGAATTATTAAAATTACAAAAAGAGTCAATATATATAGATGTACCCTACTCCTCAAGGATAAGAACAAATGTAGTATCCAGGCATTGGCAGGTTATTAAATTAAAAGCAATTGTGATAGTTAACTATCCAGAAACAGAAATCTAAATTTTAAACACAGATGTAATCACTCTATGGAAAAATCTTTAGTATTATACACTTGACAGAAAGGACAGGTTGATGACGTAGTAAAATCTTTTGCATTAAATTCACTCTGTTACCTCTGATGGAGATTCAGGCATCATCAGTTTTGGGTGCATAATTTTGATATCTCACATTAGATAGAGAGCTATGTAAGCACTTATTACACAGAATTGATTTCAATGGTTAGAGTTTTAACTTTGTTGCTTTAAAAATTAGCTAGTAATTTAATAACTTCCCATCGAGAAATTTCATTGTGAAAACAATTTTTGTCACCATGAATTGTGTTGACTTAAAGAGAATATTATCCTTTTATAACATTTTCCTTTGTGTGGGTGGGATAAACACCTTATATCATTACATTAGTTTGCGCATCCGTATGCAGATGTAATTACTCTTCCCACATCCTTTTAAAGATTTTAAGGAAAAAAGCAACAGGAAAATTTGTTAAGAATAAACATAAGGTATAATTTGTAAAAGTTCAATAATAACTGAAAAAAAGTGTTCATATATGCAGTATAAAAATAATAACCATTAAAAATGGTAATGAGAGAGATGCACTAATTTTACAATCTGTAATATTTTCTTTAAACCTGTATCAATTATCATTTTGGTTTCTCTCTTTTTTCTTCTTACATGCAAATACCATCACCACCACCATCATCATCTTCAACATGATGATAGGTTGTTCTTCAATTTCACTCAGAGCTTCTAATTTGTTCTCAGTTTCAATAAGGGGTTGGAGACATAGAACCTAGGAAAGCATTGCTAATGTATAACTTTCTAAAAGTAATAACATATCTCTCATAAAAATGTAAAATGAACATGGCAAAGATATCATTTAACTCATTAAAGAAGCAATGTTAAAACTGGTCCAGTTGAGAATTTAAAGAGCTACTTATAGAAATTTTAATAAAGGAATGTTAGGATGAGATACAAAACTGATTAATGTACTATATTTTACTAAACTATAACTTTTCTGGTGTCTTTTCTAGTGGAAAAAATTATTTGCATCTCTACCCTGCATAAATGTGCAAGTTAATCTGTGCCCCTCCAGAGTTATAAAATATGCTAGTCAATAGAAAGTCAATCAAAAGGACAGACTCAGCGCTGCATTGAAAGAACACACAATAATCTCTTTTGTCATTTCCCAATTTTCATAGTATATTGACAGTGACTTGAACACAGCTGATATTTATTAAATATATTTGGAATTGGATAAATGGACACCAAGTTGGTCTTAAGTTTTCATGTCAAATTGTTTGGATATCACTGGTAAAAAACAGTTCTGATTAAAGATCATATGATTGTTGTCAAGCAGGCTCCACTAGACAAATAGCAGAGTCAAGGAGGTCAGGGGACACAGAACAGAAGTATAACTGCTTTCTGAGCAAAGCTGGGAAAATCGTCCTGGGTAACATATAAATGTCACTGCTCTTGCGATGTCTTGAAAACCTGAAAAAGCTAAAAGCATTTTGCAGGCTTCTGAAATTAAAAAGTACTTTTTGCTCTTATCTTGATGAGGATACTCCTATATATGAAGCTTCCTATAGATTGGGGCTTCTTTTTAAGTCTTATGTTGTGAGAGAGAATTGATCAAAAGTTCACATTTTTAGCACGGGTTGCCTCAAAAATTGTGTTTTGATTTATTTTCTGTCAGGGTTATTTATCTTTTTTCCTCCTAATATTTGAATTTAAGTTTGCACACTGAAATTCAATTTACCGTCCCCATTTGTAAAGGTAAGCCTAACATTAACTTCTTAAAAATCTTATTTAAAAAATGTTTAAAAATTAATGAAATTTGATAATTCTATACTGACTGTTTAAAACCTGCTTTGTTCTCTTAAACATCGACTGTGAATTTTTTTTTTTTTTTTTTTTATTTATTTATGTTGGCTGTGTTGCGTCTTCGTTTCTGTGCGAGGGCTTTCTCTAGTTGTGGCAAGCGGGGGCTACTCTTCATAGCAGTGCGCGGGCCTCTCATTGTCGCAGCCTCTTCTGTTGCGGAGCACAGGCTCCAGACGCGCAGGCTCAGTAGTTGTGGCTCACAGGGCTAGTGGCTCCGCGGCACGTGGGATCTTCCCAGACCAGGGCTCGAACCCGTGTCCCCTACATTAGCAGGCAGATTCTCAACCATTGCGCCACCAGGGAAGCCCCGACTGTGAAGTATTTTTCTACTATAAACAATAATATGACTCCTCTTAAAGTTAAATTTTTGTCAAATTCTGTATTTTTCTTAGACTGGTTTCTATAACTATTTCTGAAATTCCATAATATTTTCATATGATAAATTTTTGTTTGTATAATTTCTAAGTTAAATTGATATATGTAATTTTAAAACATTTGAAATGGATTGTCAAATTTTCATCCAGGAAATTTTTTTTTTTTAATTTTCCCTCCCATCAACAATGTATAAGTATTCTCAAACACATCCTAATACTGTTGACAGTTTGAAGGCTGAATAAAGATATTTAAATTTTGTTTTTAATTTTCATATATGTGATTACTAGGATAAAACATATATTCAAGTTGCTATTGATTGAAATGTTGAGTAGCAGACATTTTTCATTTTTCCCTCCAGAATCAATTTTCTCTGCTCTGCCTCCATGCTCTGTTCCATGGTCCACTGCCCTTTACACAAGATATCAACAGGCATGCTCTCCCTCTGCATCCAGCTGCATTGAGCTAATGGGAGGCACTGACAGAAGATGGAATGGTGAAAGTAATATTAAGCCATCTGTTCCCCATTTGCCTTTCTCCTACTTACCATGTATTGGATGTGTCCCTCTAAGTAGTGAAATCTGTAGGCATGCCCCTTGAATCCTCTTTACTGAAATAGTGTCTCCATCCCCAAGTTGTTATATTGGTTGCTAACAGCTGTCCCTTGTCTGTAGAATTGACCTTGACAAAATGGGAGTAACCTTACCAAGGAAATTATGCCTGTGCCCCCAGGGGCAGCCAGAAGGCAATTACTGACCTAAGTGGAATTAAAAACTTGCCCCCTCCTTCCCTCAGGTGGAATCAACTCTGTGGGGTAATTAGTACTCCAGAGCTCCCTGTAGGATCAGATTGAAGATTCTCTCCAGCTGAAGCCACACAGTTGCTTAGCTTTTATCTTCTTTGTTCTTTTCTTCTTTGCACATTCACCTTTCTCTTGAGACCACTCTCTCAATAAATTGATTGCCCAAGAATCCCTGTCTCAGGCGGCTAAGGAATTTGACCCAATGCCATTAGTACCAGGACAAATCTTTAAGAGTAGATCCTAAAGATGAGTTTGGATCTCTTGTAATGAGAACCCCATCTCTGGTGATTGGTGAGGTATTGATGGGCTGTGGCATGCTGTAGCTGTGCAATTTTAAAAATTTCATCTCTGGTGAAAAGAGACTGGAAAAGGTGGAGGGAATGTACTATCCAGGGAATGTCTCTTGCATCTGAGGAGTATAGAGAAAAGAATATAAGGACGATGGTACTGGATACATGCTGTTAAGTATTATTGATTCGTTTAAAGTGCAAATGATAAGCTCAAATCCAGTAATCACCAATATAAAAGACACTATGAAGTTCAGAAGGGCCTCTTTGGCTTCATTATAGAGATCCCCATCCCTTGTAGTTGGTGGACAATCAGGGCTAAAGATTAGGCACAGGATGTCATTATAAGAGTGACAGAACCTCAGAGAAGGCTGAACTTTCAGCCTCGGTAAGCCTCTTATGCTAAAGTCAGGTCCTGGATAGGGAAGGGTTAGGGTATTGAAACAGGGTGGGTAGATACACTTAAATTTGAATCCCCTGATTACTCTGATACCGCTGTGTCTGCAGAAGTGAGCCACTCCTCACCCCCTGACCCCTTTTCTTCAGTTGTACCATATGTTTTTATTTTTATTTATTTATTTATTTTGCGGTACGCAGGCCTCTCACTGTTGTGGTCTCTCCCATTGCGGAGCAACAGATTCTGGACATGCAGGCTCAGTGGCCATGGTTCACAGGCCCAACCGCTCCGTGACATGTGGGATCTTCCCGGACCAGGGCACAAAACCGTGTCCCCTGCATTAGCAGTCAGACTCTCAACCACTGCGCCACCAGGGAAGCCCCATATGTTTTTATTTTAATTGAAGTGTAGTTGACTTACTTAAAGTTTCAGGTGTAAAATACAGTAATTCAAAAATTGTATGTATTATATACCATATGAAGTTATATTGACTACATTCCTTGTGCTGCACATTACATCCTTGTAACATTTACTTTACAATTACATCCTTGTAACATTTATTTTGTAACTCTAAATCCCTTTCACCTATTTCACCCCTCCCTCAACCCTTCTCCCCTCTGGTAACCACTTGTTTGTTCTCTATATCTGTGCGTCTGTTTCTGTTTTGTTCTGTTTTGTTATATTTGTTCAGTTTTTGTTTGTTTGTTTGTATTTCAGATTCCACATATAAGTGTAAAACATAGGGTATTTGTCTTTCTCCATGTGACTTATTTCACTAAGTGTAATACCCTCCAGGTCCATTCATGTTGTCACCAATGGCACAATTTCATTCCTTTTTATGGAAGAGTAATATTGCAATAGGTTTACACATATGTACTACATATATATGTTCTCTCTATATATATGTATGTGTACATATATACACACACACACACACACCACATCTTCTCTATAGATTCATCTGTTGATGGACTTAGATTGCTTTTATATATTGGCTAATGTAAATAGTGCTGCTATGAACATTGGGGTGCATATATCGTTTCAAATTGTCTTCAGATAAATACTCAGGAGTGGAATTGCTGAATCAAATGGTAGTTCTATTTTTATTTTTTTTGAGGAAACTCCATACTGTGTTCCATAGTGGCTGAACCAATTCACATTCCCAGCAACAGTATACTAGGTTTCTCCACATCCTCAACCACACTTGTTATTTCTTGTCTTTTTTGGTAATAGACATTCTAATAGGTGTGAGGTGATATCTCATTGTAGCTTTCATTTGCATTTCTCTGATGATTAGTGATGTTGAGCACCTTTTCATGTGTCTGTTGGCCATCATATGTCTTCTTTGGAAAAATGCCTATTCAAGTCCTCTGCCCACATTTTATTTGGATTTTTTTTTATGTTGAGTTGTATGAGTTTTTATATATTTTGGATATTAAGCCCTTATGAGATATATCACTGGCAAATATCTTCTCCCATTTAGCAGGTTGCCTTTTCATTTGTTGATGGTTTCTTTGCTGTACAAAAGCTTTTTAGTTTGATTAGGTTCCATTTGTTTATTTTTACTCTTGTTTCCCTTGCCTTAGGAGACAGATTCAAAAAAAGTATTGTTAAGACTACCAAAGAGCACACTACCTATATCTTCTTCTAAGAGTTTCATGGTTTCAGGTCTTACATTTAAAGACTTTAATCCATTTTGAGTTCATTTTTTTATGGTATGAGAAAACATTCTAGTTTCATTCTTTTGCATGTAGCTGTCCAATTTTCCCAACACCACTTATTGCCCATTGTATATTCTTGTCTTCTTTGTCATATATTAATTGACCATATGTGTATGGGTTTATTTCTGTACTCTCTTTTCTATTGCATTGAACATGTCTGTTACATGTGCCAGTTCCATACTGTATCTTTGTAATATAGTCTGAAATCAGGGAGTGTGATACCTCCAGCTTTGTTCCTTTTTTCCTCAAGATTACTTTGGCTATTCAGGGTATTTTGTGTTTCTATGCAAATTTTAGGATTATTTGTTCCAGTTCTGTGAAAAATGCTGTATTTTGATAGGGATTTCAATAAATCTGTAGATTGCTTTGGGTAGTACAGACATTTTAACAATATTGATTCTTCTAATTCATAACGATAAGATATATTTTCATCTATTTGTATCATATTCAATTTCCTTCATTGATGTTTTATAGTTTTCAGAGTACAGGTCTTCTACCTCCTTGGTTAAATGTATTCCAAGACATTCTATTCTTTTTGGTTTGATTGTAAATGAGATGTTTTTTTTGATTTCTCTTTCAGGTAGTTCATTATTAGTGTATAGAAATACAACTGATTTATATCTTGTAACTTAACCAGATTTATTTATTAGTTCTAACAGTTTTTCGGTAGTGTCTTTAGGGTTTTCAATATATGTTATTATGTCATCTGCAAATAGTGAGAGTTTTATTTTTTCTCTTCCAATTTGGATGCATTTTATTTCTTTTTATCATCTGGTTGCTGTGGCTAGGACTTCCAATACTATGTTAAATAGAAGTGGTGAGTGGGTATCCTTGTCTTGCTCCTCATCTTAGAGGAAAAGCATTCAGTGTTTTATCACTGAGTATAATGTTAGCTGTGGGTTTGTCATAAATGACATTTACTGTGTTGTATGTTCCCTCTATACCAAATTTGTTGAGAGTTTTTACCATGAATGGATTTAAATTTTGTCAAATGCTTTTTCTGCATCTATTGAAATGACCAGGTGACTTTTATGCTTTGTATTCATAATGTGGTGTATCACATTGATTTTCAGACATTGACATGCTTGCATCACTGGAATAAATCCCATTTGATCATGATATATGATCCTTTTTATATGTGATTGAATTAGCTTTGCTAATATTTTGTTGAGGGGTTTTGCATTTATGTTCATCAGAAATATTGACCTGTAAGTTTCTTTTCTGTAGGATCTTTGGTTTTGACATCAGGGTAATGCTGACCTCATAGAATGAGTTTTGACGTGTCCTTTTCTCTTCAATTTTTCAGAGTAGTTTGAGAAAGATAAGTATTAAACCTTCTTTAAAAGTTTTGGTAGAATGACCCTGTGAAGCCTGAAATTTTGTTTGTTGAGAGTTGTTTTTGTTTTGTTTTTTAATTACTGATTCAATTTCATTACTAGTAATTGGTCTGTTCTATTCCTTTTTGGTTCAGATTGTGGAGATACACATTTCTAGGAATTTGTCCATTTTTTTGAAGTTGTCCATTTTACTGGTGTCTACTTTATTTATTTCCACTCTTGTCTTTACTATTTCCTTCCTTCTGCTGACTTTGAGCTTTGTTTGTTCTTCTTTTTCTAGTTCCTTTATGTGGAATGTTATATTGTTTAGCTGAGATTTTTCTTGCTTTTGAGGTAGGCCTGTATCATTATAAACTTCCCTCTTAAAATGGCCTTTGCTATGTCCTGTAGATTTTGCAGAGTTGTATTTCTATTTTCATTCATTTCAAGGCATATTTTAATTTCCTCTTTGATTTCTTTGTCGACCAGGTGATTTTTAGTAGCATGTTGTTTAGTCTCCACTTGTTTGTGTTTTTTTTTCCATTTTACTTCCATGATTGATTTCTATTTCATACCGTTATGGTTGGAAAAGAAGATTAATATAATTTCAAACTTCTTAAAATTATTGAGGCTTGTTTTGTGACCTTGGATGTGTTCTATCCTAGAGAAAGTTTCACTTTCACTAGAAAATAATGTGGACCATATGCTATAATGTGCCATTTAAGGCTAATGTTTCCTTATTGTGTCTTCTGTATTTTCTGTATATTTATTGATTTTCCTGTCTGGATGATGTATCCTTGGTTGTAGAAAAGCAGTTCTGTGAGTCTTTTGGTCATTTCCATCAAGAGTTGCTCTATATGTAGTTGTAAGTTTAATGTGTTTGTGGGAAGAAGTAAGCTCAGTGTCTTCCTATTCTGCCATCTTGATCCTGCCTCCCACTGCCTTTTGTTGGAAAATAAAGCCCTTGCCTCTTGCTAAATGATTATATAGAAGCCTTAGATTAGACAGGTGCCTTATAGCATAATGCTTGCCCTCCTCAGGAGGCTATCAAATCTCAGCATTACTTGGGTCTGCTAAAGGATAAGAGTGAATATAAGCAAATGAGCTTCAGGACCTGGCTAATATACTGGGAAGAACCAAGATATTCTATCTAGGAATGGATTCTGAGAGTGCTGAATCATGGAGATTACAACATGTAACAGGATAAGGAAGAGTTTGGGAATATGGGACAGGTGTAGCTCTTTTTTTTTTTTTTTTAAGATGTTGTAGGTAGGAGGTTATTAATTTATTGATTTATTTTTGCTGTGTTGGGTCTTCGTTCCTGTGCGAGGGCTTTCTCTAGTTGTGGCAAGCGGGGGCCACTCGTCATCGCTGTGCACAGGCTTCTCACTATCGTGGCCTCTCTTGTTGTGGAGTACAGGCTCCAGACGTGCAGGCTCAGTAGTTGTGGCTCATGGGCCTAGTTGCTCCACGGCATGTGGGATCCTCCCAGACCAGGGCTCGAACCTGTGTCCCCTGCATTAGCAGGCAGATTCTCAACCACTGCATCACCATGGAAGCCCAGCTCTTTTTATTGTACTTTATTTTATTGCACTTTGCACATATTGCATTTTTCACAAATTGAAGGTTTGTGGCAACCCTGCATTATCAAATGTTTGTTAGCATCTTTTAGCAAAAATATTTTTTAACAAAGGTATGTAAATTGGTTTTTTTAGACATAATGCTATTGTACTGAACAGACTACAACATAGTATAAACATAACTTTTATATGTCTGGGAAACAAAAAAGTTCATATGACTCACTTTGTTGCAATTTTTGCTTTATTGTGGTGTTCTGGAACAAAACTGGCATTATCTCTGAGGTAGGCCGATATTGTGACAGAGGATTTAACATCCTGGCAAGTGCCCCAGGAGGAGATTCTAATATGCTGCTGGAATGGCTTTTGGAAGCTTGGAACAAGTAGAAGTACAAATGCCAGAACTACCAATAGCAGACCATGAAGAAAAAGGAAATGATCAAAAGGCTCAGAAAGTGGGCCTTTTAAAATAAGTCTCGTGTATAAGACCAAAAAAACAAAACCAAAAAGCATTAGCTAACTACATTTCTCATTAGGGTTCAGAGTACATTCCATTCTATTTACAAAGGTGATAAGGAATGTTCTAAGGAGAGAGGTGCCAGTATCATTTACAGGCCTGGGGTGGCTGGGCTATGTAAGCAGTACTGACAGCAGGAGATACTACCACAAACAGCACCCTCTAATAACAGTGGGTATGACAAAATGCAAAGAAAACAGAGGTCAGGTGACAACACTTAACCATTAGAATCAAGGTGGGTATAATTATAATGGTGAAGATCATTATGGAAGCTGGAAGGCCTAACCTACAGAGATGTATGAAGATTAATAGAACATGATGTTCTTAAGAGCATGATAGATAAATAGCCAAAAAGGGCATTTTTTAATATATAGAATACAAAGAAATCAATAATAGTTGTGCAGAAAGCTGAGGTCAGTGGCCCAATAGAAAGCCACAGTCCCCTGCCCAATTTCCATCCATGAGCAGTCCTCAGACTCAGGGCAAACTGGTTGAAAACATGGCTGTATCCCAGTGAGAAAAGACTCTACAAAACCATGGCAAGAGTATGCAGTAGTAATTTCCCCCAAAGAACCTATGACTTTTAAGTCAGGTAGCCAAGCCCTGGAGAAGGGGGAAACCAGATCTTTTCAGTGTTGTTGGATATAGGTTCAAGTTGATTCTCCTATAGTTATAATAGAAATGTGTGCATATCAAGGCAGCTGATGAATAGAGCCCTGGCCCATGACTCATTGGCAGAGTCTTCACATCATTTCCTTGACTTGTAGATTCTTGTGTAGTTCTGACTTTTGTATAGTTTTCAAATGTGTTATATTCTAAAAATAAGAAAAAGAATGGGGGGTTGTATCCAAAATGAAATACAGCAGAAACAAATGAACCTAACCGTACTTCGCATACATAACATGACCACACTAAAGGATGCAAAGTAAGGGACCAATCCAAGTCACTTTTACAC
The DNA here is from genome assembly GCF_000442215.2 of Lipotes vexillifer. NCBI lineage: Eukaryota > Metazoa > Chordata > Mammalia > Artiodactyla > Lipotidae > Lipotes > Lipotes vexillifer. The sequence continues at coordinate 2,825,471 of NW_006774049.1, read as the reverse complement.
ATAGTATTGGACAAGAGGACATCCTGTGTCTCCTGATATGAAATAGCAAGAAATATCTGTTCTTTGGTGTTCTGCCAAAAATGTATAACCTAAATTTAATCATGAGAAAACATTAGCTAACCCAAATTGAGGAACATTCTACCAAACAATAATTATTATTTTCAATAATAACAAGGTCATGAAAGACAAAGGTAAGTATTGAGCTATTCAGTTAAAGGAGACTATAGACACATGACAAATAAATGCCAAGTATGACCTGGATTAGGTTCTAGGCCAGAAAAAAATATATTTTTTATTAAGGACACTAATAACAACTGGTGAAATTTAAATAAGGCCTGCAATAACAGCACTATGTCTTTGTTAATTTCCTGATTTTGATAATTGTACTGTGGTTAGGTTAAATATACTGGAGTACTTAGAGGTAAGGGAGCAGTATATCTGAGATAAAGAGAAAGAAATTATGGTAAAATATATAGGTAATCTGGGTGAAGTGTATACAAGAATGATTTGTACTAATTTTGCAACTTTTCTGTAAGTCTGAAATTATTTCATAATAAAAACTAAAAATACATGCACAAGTTTTAATTCTTTAAAGGAGTATTGTTTTGAATTCACAGCAGCATTTATACTTTAGTATTTTCTTTTCAGTACTTATAATGCTAATGTATCTGATAGTATCATAAGCATACCAAAAACTTATTTCAAATTATCTCTGAATTGAAATGACTTAACATCACAAGGGAAAAAAGTATAGAAAACAAGTAACATAATTATATTGGCCCTCTTCCTTTAAGTATGTCTGATATAATATATATGCACCAGTAAAGCAAACCATGGTTATCCTTGTGGTTTTCATGGCAGTCCCCAATACATTTTCTGATTTGATTTTATGTTTAGTTTTGGCTCTTGTATCCAACTTCCATAGAGGTTTCATTTACTGTTCCTTGGATTTAGTGTCATTGTATTTAATCTTCCATTCATTCACCCACTCATTTATCAGCAAATACTTATTGACCATATAGTAGGTGCCAGACACCTGGAAATAGAGTTTTAAAAGATTGACATAACCTTTTACAATCTTCAAACTGCCCTGTAAATGACATCATTTTCTCTCTAAAAACACTGACTTGTATTCATCTCTCTTGATTTGTCCCAATTTCAGTATCTTTAGGAGGATATTTTAATTCTTCAGAGCCCAACTTCATCCCTCTGATCCATAACTGATGGAATAATTCCAGTAATCTTCAAAGGGAAGATTTGGATACAATAAAGCTGAGTGAATATTTCAATGAGACTTCCATCTTCCCAATCTGCCTGACATGCTCCTTGAACGAATTTAAGCAATCAGAGAAAATATGTATGTATGAATGTATGTCAAAACATGTTAGTAGAAAGCAATTTCAAGCTAAAATCTACACAAGATAGTGTATTTTTAAAATCAAATAGATGTAACACACTAAGGAAATTTAAAACAGTAAAAAGTGTTTATTTTTAGCTTCATAATATTGGAAACTAATATTGGTCCTGTCCATAGGTTTCCTTTGTGCAATTAGGGGAATATTTAAGTGATTTAAGTTGAGAGTGTGTGATGAACAAAAAGCGCTGATACTGGCACACAATGGAGGAGAAGGGGAAGAAGGCAGAAGAGTAAGATGTGGAGATCACCTTCCTCCCCACAGATACATCAGAAATACATCTACATGTGGAACAACCCCTACAGAACAGACACTGAATGCTGGCAGAAGACCTCAGACCTCCCAAAAGGCAAGAAACTCCCCACGTACCTGCGTAGGGCAAAAGAAAAAAGAATAAACAGAGACAAAAGAATAGAGATGGGACCTGCACCAGTGGGAGGGAGCTGTAAAGCAGGAAAGGTTTCCACACACTAGGGAGCCCCTTCATGGGCGGAGACTGTGGGTGGAGGAATGGGGCAGCTACAGAGCCACAGAGGAGAGCACAGCAACAGGGGTGTGGAAGGCAAAGTGGAGAGATTCCCGCACACAGGATCAGTGACACTCACCAGCCCGAGAGGCTGGTCTGCTCACCCGCTGGGGCTGGCAGGGGCTGGGCGCTGAGACTCAGGCTTCGGAGGTCAGATCCCAGGGAGAGGACTGGAGTTGGCTGCGTGGACTCAGCCTGAAGGGGGCTAGTAGGCCACAGCTAGCTGGGACGGAGTCTGGAGAAATGACTGGACCTGACGAAGAGGCAAGAGACTTTCTTCCCTCTTTGTTTCCTGGTGCGTGAGGAGAGGGGATTAAAAGCACTCCTTAAAGGAGCTCCAGAGACAGGCGCGAGCTGCGGCTAACAGCGCGGATGGCAGAGCCAGGCATGAGACGCTAAGGCCGCGGCTGCCACCACCAAGAAGTCTGTGTGCGAGCACAGGTCACAATCCACACCTCCCCTCACGGGAGTCTGTGCAGTCTGCCACTGCCAGGGTCCCGTGATCCAGGGACAACTTTCCCAGGAGAACGCACAGAATGCCTCAGGCTGGTGCAATGTCATGCCGCCCTCTGTCCCCGCAGGCTCACCCCGCACTCTGTGTCCATCCCTCCCCTAGGCCTGAGTGAGCCAGAGCCCCCAAATCAGCTACTTCTTTAACCCTGTCCTGTCTGAGCAAAGAACAGATGCTCTCCAGCGAACTACATGCAGAGGAGGGGCCAAATCCAAAGCTGAACCCCAGGAGCTGTGCGAACAAGAATAGAAAGGGAAATTTCTCCCAGCAGCCTCAGGAGCAGCAGATTAAATTTCCACAATCAACTGGAGGTACAACGCATCTGTGGAATACCTGAATAGATAACAAAACATCCCAAATTGAGGAGGTGGATGTTGAGAGCAAGATATATTATTTTTTCCCCTTTTCCTCTTTTTGTGAGTGTGTATGTGTATGTTTCTGTGTGAGATTTTATCTATATAGCTTTGCTTTCACCATTTGTCCTAGGGTTCTGTCCGTCCAATATTTTGTGTTCATTTGTTTTTTATTAAAAAAAATTTTTTTCTTAGTAATTATTTTTGATTTTAATAACTTTATTTTATTTTACCTTACTTTATTTTATTTTATTTTATCCTCTTTCTTTCTTTCATTCTATTTTTTCTCCCTTTTTTTCTGAGCCATGTGGATGAAAGTCTCTAGGTGCTGCAGCCAGGAATCAGTGCTGTGTCTCTGAGGTGGGAAAGACAACTTCAGGACACTGGTCCACAAGAGACCTCCCAGCTCCACATAATATGAAATGACAAAAATCAACCAGAGATCTCCATCTCAACACCAACACCGAGCTTCACTCAACGACCAACAATCTACAGTGCTGGACACTTTTGCCAAACAACTAGCAGGAGAGGAACACAACCACACACATTACCAAAAAGGCTGCCTAAAATCATAATAAGGCCACAGACACCCCAAAACACACCACCAAATGTGGACGTGCCCACCAGAAAAACAAGATGCAGCCTCATCCACCAGAACACAGGCACTAGTCCCCTCCACCAGGAAGCCTACACAACCCACTGAACCAACTTTAGCCACTGGGGACAGACACCAAAAACAACAGGGATTACAAACCTGCAGCCTGCAAAACAGAGACCCCAAACACATTAAAATAAGCAAAATGAGAACACAGAAAAACACAAAGCAGAAGAAGGAGCAAGATAAAAACCCATCAGTCCTAAGTAATGAAGAGGAAATAGGCAATCTACTTGGAAAAGATTTCAGAATAATGATAGAAAAGATGATTCAAAATCTTGGAAATAGAATAGAGAATATCCAAGAAATATTTAACAATGACCTAGAAGAGCTAAAGAAGAAAGAAGTAATGATGAACAACACAATAAATGAAATTCAAAATACTCTAGAAGGGTCAATAGCAGAATAACTGAGGCAGAAGAATAGATAAGTGACCTGGAAGCTAAAAAAATTGGAAATAACTACGGCACAGCAGAATAAAGAAAAAGAATGAAAAGAACTGAGGACAGTCTGAGAGACCCCTGTGACAACATTCAATGCACCAACATTCGAATTATAGGGTTACCTGAAGAAGAAGGGAAAAAAAAAGGGACTGAGAAAATATTTGAAGAGATTATAAATGAAAAGGTCCCTAATAATGGAAAGGAAATAGTTAATCAAGTCCAGGAAGCACAGAGAGTCCCATACAGGATAAATCCAAGGAGAAACATGCCAAGACACACATTAATCAAACTATCAAAAGTTAAATACAAATAAAACATATTAGAAGCAGCAAGGGAAAATCAACAAATAACATACAAGGGAATCCCTATAAGGTTAACAACGGATCTTTCAGCAGAAACTCTGCAAGCCAGAAGGGACTGGCAGGACATATTTAAAGTGCTGAAGAAGAAAAATCTACAACCAAGGTTACTCTACCCAGCAAGGATCTCCAGAAACTCTACAAGCCAGAAGGGAGTGGCAGGACATACTGAAAGTGATGAAGGAGAAAAACCTGCAACCAAGATTACTCTACCCAGCAAGGATCTCATTCAGATTTGATGGAGAAATTAAAACCTTTACAGACAAGCAAAAGCTGAGAGAGTTCAGCACCACCAAACCAGCTTTACAACAAATGCTAAAGGAACTTCTCTAGACAAAAACACAAGAGAAGGAAAAGTCCTATAATAACGAACCCAAAACAATTTAGAAAATGGGAATAGGAACATACATATCGATAATTACCTTAAATGTAAATGGATTAAATGCTCCCACCAAAAGACACAGACTGGCTGAATGGATACAAACATAAGACCCATATATATGCTGTCTGCAAGAGACCCACATCAGACGTAGAGACAAATACAGAGTGAAAGTAAGGGGATGGAAAAAGATATCCCATGCAAATAGAAACCCAAAGAAACCTGGAGTAGCAATTCTCATATCAGACAAAATAGACTTTTAAATAAAGATTATTACAAGAGAGAAAGAAAAACACTACAAAATGATCAAGGGATTGATCCAAGAAGAAGATATAACAATTGTAAATATTTATGCACCCAACATAGAAGCACCTCAATACATAAGGCAAATACTAACAGTCATAAAAGGGGAAATTGACAGTAACGCATTCACAGTAGGGGACTTTAACACACCACTTTCACCAGTGGACAGATCATCCAAAATGAAAATAAATAAGGAAACACAAGCTTTAAATGATACACTAGACAAGATGGACTTAATTGATATTTATACGACATTCCATCCAAAAGCAACAGAATACACATTTTTCTCAAGTGTTCATGGAAGATTCTCCAGGATAGATCATATCTTGGGTCACAAATCAAGCCTTGGTAAATTTAAGAAAATTGAAATTGTATCAGGTATTTTTTTCCAACCACAATGTTATGAGACTAGATATCAATTACAGGAAAATATCTATAAAAAGTAGAAATACATGGAGGTTAAACAATACACTACTTAATAATGAAGTGATCACTGAAGAAATCAAAGAGGAAATCAAAAAATACCTAGAAACAAATGACAATGGAGACACGACGACCCAAAACCTATGGGATGCAGCAAAAGCAGTTCTAAGAGGGAAGTTTATAACAATACAATTCTAACTTAAGAAAGAGGAAACATCTCTAATAAACATACTAACCTTGCACCTAAGGAAATTAGAGAAAGAAAAACAAAACAAAAAAACCTCCAAAGTTAGCAGAAGGAAAGAAATCATAAAGATCAAATCAGAAATAAATGAAAAAGAAATGAAGGAAATGATAGTAAAGATCAATAAAACTAAAAGCTGGTTCTTTGAGAAGAAAAATAAAATTGATAAGCCATTAGGCAGACCCATCAAGAAAAAAAGGGAGAAGACTCAAATCAATAGAATTAGAAATGATAAAGGAGAAGTAACAACTGACACAGCAGAAATACAAAAGATCATGAGAGATTACTACAGGCAACTCTATGCCAATAAAATGGACAACCTGGAAGAAATGGACAAATTTATAGAAACGCACAACCAGCCAAGACCAAATCAGAAAGAAATAGAAAATATGAACAGACCAATCAAAAGCACTGAAATTGAAACTGTGATTAAAAATCTTCCAACAAACAAAAGCCTGGGACCAGATGGCTTCACAGGCAAATTCTATCAAACATTTAGAGAAGAGCTAACACCTACCCTTCTCAAACTCTTCCAAAATATAGCAGAGGGAGGAACACTGTCACACTCATTCTATGAGGCCACCATTGCCCTGATACCAAAACCAGACAAAGATGTCACAAAGAAAAAAAACTACAGGCCAATATCACTGATGTACATAGATGCAAAAATCCTCAACAAAATACTAGCAAACAGAATCCAACAGCACATTAAAAGGATCATACAACATGATCATTTGGGGTTTATTCCAGGAATGGAATGATTCTTCAATATACGCAAATCAATCAACGTGATACACCATATTAACAAATTAAAGGAGAAAAACCGTCTGATCATCTCAATAGATGAAGAGAAAGCTTTTGACAAAATTCAACACCAATTTATGATAAAAACCCTGCAGAAAGTAAGCATAGAGGGAACTTACCTCAACATAATAAAGTCCACATATGACAAACCCACAGCAAATATCATCCTCAATGGTGAAAAACTGAAACCATTTCCACTAAGATCAGGAACAAGACAAGGTTGCCCACTCTCACCACTCTTATTCAACATACTTTTGGAAGTTTTAGACACAGCAATCAGAGAAGAAACAGAAATAAAAGGAATCTAAATTGGAAAAGAAGTAACACTGTCACTGTTTGCAGATGACATGATACTATACATAGAGAATCCTAAAGATGCTACCAGAAAACTACTAGAGCTAATCAATGAATTTGGTAAAGTAGCAGAATCCAAAATTAATGCACAGAAATATCTGGCATTACTATACACTAATGATGAAAAATCTGTAAGTGAAATTAAGAAAACACTCCCATTTACGATTGCAACAAAAAGAATAAAATATCTAGGAATAAACCTACCTAAGGATACCAAAGACCTGTAAGCAGAAAATTATAAGACACTGATGAAAGAAGTTAAAGATGATACAAATAGATGGAGAGATATACCATATTCTTGGATTAGAAGAATCAACATTGTGAAAATGACTCTACTACCCAAAGCAATCTATAGATTCAATGCAATCCCTATCAAATTACCACTGACATATTTCACACAACTGGAACAAAAAATTTCAGAGTTTGTATGGAAACACAAAAGACCCTGAATAGCCAAAGCAATCTTGAGAATGAAAAACGGAGCTGGAGGAATCAGGCTCCCTGACTTCAGACTATATTACAAAGCTACAGTAATCAAGACAGTATGGTGCTGGCACAAAAAAAAGAAAGATAGATCAATGGAACAGGATAGAAAGCCCAGAGATAAACCCACGCACATAAGGTCACCTTATCTTTGATAAAGGAGTCAGGAATGTACAGTGGAGAAAGGACAGCCTCTTCAATAAATGGTGCTGGGAAAACTGGGTGGTACATGTAAAAGTATGACATTAGAACACTTCCTAAAACCATACACAAAAATAAACACAAAATGGTTTAAAGACCTAAATGTAAGACCAGACACTATAAAACTCTTAGAGGAAAACATAGGCAGAACACTCCATGACATAAATCACAGCAAGATCCTTCTTGACCCATATCCTAGAGTAATGGAGATAAAAACAAAAATAAACAAATGGGACCTAATGAAACTTCAAAGCTTTTGCACAGCAAAGGAAACCATAAACAAGACCAAATGACAAGCCTCAGAATGGGAGAAAATATTTGCAAACGAATCAACTGACAAAGGATTAATCTCCAAAATTTACAGGCAGCTCATGCAGCTCAATAACAAAAAAATAAAGAAACCAATCCAAAGATGGGCAGAAGACCTAAATAGACATTTCTCCAAAGAAGATATACAGACTGCCAACAAACACATGAAAGAATGCTCAACATCATTAATCATTAGAGAAATGCAAATCAAAACTACAATGAGATATCATCTCACACCAGTCAGAATGGCCATCATCAAAAAATCTAGAAACAATAAATGCTGGAGAGGGTGTGGAGAAAAGGGAACACTCTTGCACTGCTAGTGGGAATGTGAATTGGTTCAGCCACTATGGAGAACAGTATGGAGGTTCCTTAAAAACTACAAATAGAACTACCATATGACCCAGCAATCCTACTACTGGGCATACCCTGAGAAAACCGTAATTCAGAAGGAGTCATGTAACAAAATGTTCATTGCAGCTCTATTTACAATAGCCAGGACATGGAAGCAACCTAAGTTTCCATCATCAGATGAAGGGATAAAGAAGATGTGGCACATATATACAATGGAATATTACTCAGCCATAAAAAGAAATGAAATTGAGTTATTTTTAGTTAGGTGGATGGACCTAGAGTCTGTCATACAGAGTGAAGTAAGTCAGAATGATAAAGACAAATACCATATGCTAACACATATATATGGAATATAAGAAAAAAAATGTCATGAAGAACCTAGGGGTAAGATGGGAATAAAGACACAAACGTACTAGAGAATGGACTTGAGGATATGGGGAAGGGGAATGGTAAGCTGTGACAAAGTGAGAGAGTGGCATGGACATATATACACTACCAAACGTAAAATAGATAGCTAGTGGGAAGAAGCTGCATAGCACAGGGAGGTCAGCTCGGTGCTTTGTGACCACCTAGAAGGGCGGGATAGGGAGGGTGGGAAGGAGTGAGATGCAAGAGGGAAGAGTTATGGGAAGATATGTGTATGTATAACTGATTCACTTTGTTATAAATCAGAAACTAACACATCATTGTAAAGCAATTATACTCCAATAAAGATGTTAAAAAGAAAAAGTGCTGATTTTATTCAATTCAGTTATGACCACCCCAGGATAGTTTTAACGTATTCCTCTGCCTAACAGAAGAATAGTGATACCCATGCACTAAACCTTTTTTTTTCATATTGTACTTTTAGTCCAGAAACTTGTCTTATTTCAAAAATATATTATTCCATCTTTTTCATACTAAAGAGTAATAAGGTCCTGCAGATGAATTAAAATAAATAAAAATTTTTTTTTAATTCTATAATTGCCAGAGTTGAATGATAGTTGGATTATTGATAAATCCCCATAGCTGTACAAAGCACAGTTATTTCTTTTCCTGCTACTATTCATAAATTATACATTTTGGGTTAATGCTAAAATAATAACAAAAAACTTTAATATAATCGGGGGCACCTCATCACTCTGTAGAACTGTGAGACCTAGTAGGGCTCATTTATTATATGAAACAAAATGTCTGTACGTTGCCCCCCCCCCAATTCCTTGCCACTTGACTCTGAAACTGATATAGCAACAAATTGATGGAATTATCTATCCCTAATCCATATCAAGAGCAAGTTATGTTCTCTGGATTCCTGAGTAAATTACATCATTGACTATTCTGATGAAACAAGAAACATGTCCAAAATTCTAGGAAATTGGCATTTGGGGATTTTAGCACTGCTGTCTCTGACAATTTCATAGAACCCTGCATTTTAGGCAGGATTATTAATGCAAAAAAACAAAAATAAACAAACAAAAAAAACACTTGCATTCATCCCACTGGTGTTGAATTCAAATGATTAGTGTAGAAAGAAACTCCAGCAACTAATTCACATAGTATTCTTATAGGGTCAAGAAATCAAGTAAGGTCACCATGTCTATGATATTTGGCTCAAACCCCCCATTCTCTTTTTCTTGAATTCCAATATTCTTGTCAAGCTATTCTTTCCCAGGGTTGTAAATTGTTGTGACCATTTCTCATTCTTTCTGATTTTACAAAATTATTGATCTCTTAACCTTAAGTTATTCTGGATTTCCTCTTTCTCTATTTACACTCCCTTGGGATCTTATACAGTCTCAAAGCTTTAAATAGCATATGCACGCTCATGCCCCCAAATTTATATCTCTATCTCATTCCTCTCCCTGAACTCCAGACTTTTATCCAATGCTTACTTGTATCTCCACTTGAATACCTAATAGTTATATTAAAATTAACATAGCCAAGACTCTATACATAATCTTCTCCCTCAAACCTCCAGCTTTAGCCTCATTCTTCCATATCTCACCTAGTGATAATTCAAACTGTCAACTTTTTCAGAATACAAATCTTAGGGTGATGTTGAGTCTTCTCTTTCTCAAACCCTTTATCCAATCTATTCAGCATACATATATGATTTCACTTCAAAATATATTTAAGACAAATATCATAATTGTTGCAGACAAAACCATTTATTATAGAAGCAAAAAGAATAAAATACTTAGGAATAAACAAAAAAAAATGACAGATCTGTACACAAAAACAATAAAACTGATGAAAGAAATTGAAGACACAAATAAATGAAAAGATACCCCGTGTTTAGAGATAGGAAAATTTAACACTGTTAAAATGTCCATTCTACCCAAATCAATCTACAGATGCAATGTAATCTCTTTCAAAATGTCAATAGCACTTTTCACAGAAATATAAAAAAATTCTAAAATTTATATGGGAGCAAATACAGACAGTCCAACCTTACAGGAACACAGATGTGTCTGCAGAGACCACCATGCGAACCAGTTCCTGAGTAGAAAAACCTGAACTGTAATTGACTATTTGCTGGAGGCTCAGTGTGGACAAGCCTGAGACTTAAAATCCCAGAGGGGCCCAATCATGAGGCGAACCCCACAATATTGTGAGATTTACTGCCAGGAGCTTGACCAGGTGCCACAGAAACATCAGAGAAAAAACCCCTTGTGCTTCCAATAGGGAAAGAAGAAAAGTAACCATTTAAAAATATGCCAGAACACTCTTCTTAACAAGGTCCAACCTCAGGGGAACTAGTTAGCCATACTATAGCTGTAACTATACTAATCTGTTGGTGTATTAGCAGAGTCTAACTGACATGGGGCAAGGGAAAGAATCAGCTGCAGCTGATTCTAGTCTTTCATGTAGGAGAAGGAAAATACCCAACTCCAGCTCACTCTAGCCATTCTATCTCACCTAAGAGGGGGAGAAAAAATGAGAAACATTGTGAAGTTCACATTCCAAAGGCATATGGTCACTAAAAGATTGAGACCTAACCATAGGAATATAGAAGGCCTCCCCTCCCCCTACCCCTCACCACAACATTACTGAAGGCCTATTACTGCACTTCATTTGGGCCAGTACATCATGTCTGACTATCAAGAAAAAATTACCAGGCATATCAAAAGGCAAAAGACACAATTTGAACAGACAGAGCAAACATCATAACCAGACATGGAGCAAACATCATAACCAGACTTGGAACTATCAGGCAGGGAATTTAAAACAACTATTATTAATATAGTAAGGGCTCTAATGAATAAAGTAGACTGTATGCAGGAACAGAAGGGCCATATAAGCAGAGAGATGGAAATCTTAAGAAAGAATCAAAATGAAATGCTAGAGATAAAAAAAAAAAAAGACACTGTAACAGAAATGGAGAAAAACAAATATTGTATATTAATGCATATATGCGGAATCTAGAAAAATGGTACAAATGAACCTATTTGTAGGGTAGGAATAGTGGCGCAGATGTAGAGAACGGACCTGTGGACACAGTGGGGGAAGGGGAGGGTGGGATGAACTAGGAGATTAGGATTGACAAATATACACTACTATGTGTAAAATAGATAGCTAGTAGCAACCTGCTATGTAGGACAGGGAGATCAGCTCGGTGCTCTGTGTTGACCTGGATGGGTAGGATGGGGCGGGGTGGGAGGGAGGTCCAATAAGGAGCAGATATATGTATACATATAGCTGATTCACTTTGATGTACAGCAGAAGCTAACACAATATTATAAAGCAATTATACTCCAATAAAAAAAATGAAGGATACCTTTGGTGGGTTCATTAGTACACTGGATAGGGCTGAGGAAAGAATCTCTGAGCTAGAGCCTGTATCAATAGAATCCTCAAAAACCAAAAAGCAAAGACAAAAAAAAAAAAAGAGAGAGCAGAATATCCAAGGACGGTGGGACAATTTAAAAAAAAAAGGTAGTTTTCTACTCAAAATCCTTTGCTAGCATCCCATTTCATTCAGAGTAAAAGCTCAAGTTCTTCTAAGAGCCTAGAAACCCTAGTGTACAATCTGGCCCCATTATTGCTCTACTTCATCTCACTCCTTTCACTGCAACCACGCTGGTTTTTTGCTGCCTGGAAACACATCCTGTCTAAGGGACCGCAGTTGTTCTCCTCAACTGAAGCAGGGTGGCTCACTCTCAACCTCCTTAAAATCTTCTCTCAAGCTTCACTTTCTCTGAGATGCCTCATCTGACTACACAATTTAAAAATGTATCCCCCTCTCTTTTCCATCTCCAATTATCCATACTATTTTATTTCTATTCATAGCATTACCAGATAACTTACTGATTAAGTTAATAAGATAACTTACTTATTGATCAACATGTTTATTTTTTGTCTTTCCACTAGAATATAAGCTCCTTTGAAGGGCAGAGATTTTCATTGATTTTATTCACTACTATGTCTACAGAACTTAGAAAAGTGCTTGACAAATAAATAAATATTTGCTGCAGGAATAAATGAATTTCTTTTTGTGTATGAATCACTCCTCATCTCTGAATCAGCCTCCTGGCAATTGCCTTGATGGTATTCCCTTAACATACTACTGATTCAAAAATGGTCCTGTGTAGCAAATTTTGCTAAAAATTTTGGTCAGTGGAGAAAGATGAAATTGCCACTCAGAAAAGAAGACATTCCTGCCCCCAAAGTATCTGCATCCACCCTGCATAGGGCTTCTCCCTTAGCTGCATTTCTCTATGAGCTCTAATTATCTGTCATGCAGTTTATTTCCTCCCTCCCACTCTCACCACCTTACTTTCCATCTCTCTGTTCTGCTCTCTTGTTGCTCTACCAATATTTCTGTTAACCTCTGATGCAGAATGTTCAATTACCTGTTTTACTGCTGTCTTTCTTTAGATCATGCTTTCAGTACTATTGTGCTCACAATTTGAAAACCTAGCCAAGGTATGTTCATAGCCAAAGACAGTCCTCTCCTCAAGAGGAATTTTGGTGCAAGCTGTTTAAAATGCAAAACCTGTGCCTTGCTGTATAAGTTAAATGTAGTAGCACAAGGAATTCTAGGGTGGTTTTAATACCAAACTTCTCTGCAGCACCAAAACGCGGATATGGGTAGAACAGCCAAATCTCCCCAGTGAGTCAAGTTGTCACAATTACTACATAAAAATCTCTATAGAAGTTAGTGTCCCTCAAATGTAGACATTGTGGCACTGACCTTGAGAGTGATTATGGTGTGATACTAGTATATATCAGCTTTGTGAAGAAAGGTTTTTGCTTTTAAAAGAAAATACCAATTTATATAGAAAAGTCACATTTTTAAATTGAGTTCAAACAAGTCCATACTATTAAGCAATTAATCCTTTTTAATTAACCATTACTTCTTAACATTTAAGTAAGTCATCTTTAGGACTGACTGACTTTCTCCAGTTTTTAGACCTTGTTTCCTTTGACAACTTGGTATGGCATTTCCTACAATTCTACCTGAGCCAAGGCTCAATCCACAGATTGAGGTATAGAAGCTTTTCTAAAGGTGGAACAGCCACTTGAAATTACAAATTATTTATTATGAAACTTTTCACAGCATGCATTATCATATTTTAACCATGATGTGGGATTGTTATCTTCAGGAAAATCAGATCTTTTAACATATACCAAAAAGAATAATGCTTGAGAAAAAAAACATAGCTTTTAAAGTTGTATCCAGAAATGATTACAGTAACATACAAATCCAGGGACCTCTGATCCAGATTAAGAATATTGCTTTTGTGGCACTATGAACTATATTTTTTTTGCTCAAGCTGAGACATTCAGCAAATAACAATGTTACTGTTAAGTGCACGTTAAAAGGAAACTAGGATATTTCTTTGTGTAAACACCAAAATTGGGAACATACTGTAATCATATTGCATTTCCTAATGGTGCCATAGAGAAATGGACAAAGAACAAAAATAAGTGTAGATAAAACCTTTAGATATACCGTAGAGCTAACTTATATAAAAGGAATTTAATATAGAGACACCTTTATAACAATCAACATTGCCTCAGGAAGATAACACCACAAACTGTTTTATCTGCCATGGAGAGAGTACTGCAGAATTTATTAAATGCATTCCAAATTCTCTGCAAGCCAGACAAAGTAAAAGTTAGTATAATTAATAAATGATGCAATGTTTGGCTAGAGAACTGTGTTCAAATGATAAGGTTGGCTATCTCGTGAATAGGTTAGGTATTTATTATAAAATATAGTTTTTAAATATAGGCTTCTCTGTAAGATCATACTTTCAACTCATTTATGACACAGTTGACCTTGAGAGATCAGTATGCCCACTTTCTTATATTCATAAAGGGCCTTATATACATTTTCCTAATTTTGTTTGTATTTGTGATTTTTAAAAATACTTCAGAAAAGATGATATCCTGGTCCACCGTGGCTATAAATTACCTGAATATAGAATCACCTTCAACTTCTCTCTGGAGAGACTTCCTCTGAAACACAATCCATGTTTTCCTAGGTTCTGTATCATGCATAGATATCTAATATGACATGAAAGATAGTTATTGGATCCTTTTGGCTGCCACAATGAGAATAGTCACCTACCTCCCTATTCCAAGAGATGTTGTTTACTATAATTGAATGGAGCATATATAGGTACTGGAATCAGACAAATCAGCATGAATCTACTCCATAACTCTTGAGGTAAGTTTAAAAGTCTATTAACCTCACTGATACACCCTCCTGATGCTATCACTTCCTCCACTGTAAAATGTATAAAATGTCCCCCACTCCTGGCTGCTCTGAGAATTAAATGATAATAACATGCAAAGGGCCCAGCATATAGAAAGTATTAAGTGAATCTTCTTTCCAGTTTCCTTTTCTTGTCCTGAATAAAACACAACATGAAATTAAGTCTAATCCAGCCACACAACTGAAATAAATTTTCTTATAGTAAAACTTATGTTTGGCTTTATTTTCTACCTGAGTACACCTCAAGTTAAAAAGAACAAAGAAATAATTGACTTTTGAAAAAGAAACCAACCAAATGTTTTCAAAGTTTGTACCATCTAGAATGGAAAATGTCACAATTTATCTCCCAAGCATGTAACAAATGAGGGCATTCCTACTTCTATGATGTTCAAACTTTGTAGCCCAGTCAAGCAATGTAGAAATGTGTTCTTAAATCTGGAAAAGAGCTACATCTTCCCTGGAGCTCAGATAATCTTAGGATGATAGTTTCAGATACCTTCTTTCTTCAATGTTACCAAAATCAGACAGAAAAGTTTAGAGAAATGGAAAGTATTGCTTCTTTATTGTCTTAAAAATCACATATCTGATCAAGCTATACCTTATTCAATCTAAATAAGGCAACTGGTCTCTGTGGATAAGTGAGTAGTGGGGGTCGAAGCTTGCTGTGTTGTGACTATTGCAAAAGGAAAGTATTCCACAGAAATCCTGTTTATAGAAGGAGTACTCAGAGTCCAGTGGATCATGATCCTCAATGCTTTTGTAAAGCCTCTTGTCCTGTGACCAAATGAATGGGAAAAAACAGTGTGTGCTTCACTCATATGGAAGAATCTTTACTGTCTGTGATAATATGATTAATATATAGTTGAGTTCAATAGCAGTTCAAATAAATATTTCTTCAGCACCAACTGTAACCAGCATTATTCTAGGCACTCAGGATAGAGAGTTAATGAGCCACAGTCCTTGTCCTTGGGGAGCTGATAGTCTAGTTGAGGAAAGGCTTAAGGCAGAAATGTTGACGTTTCAATTATAGCTACATGATCTGAAGGCTAGTTCCACATTTTAAAAAAGCTTAGTAAATATTTTTATTATTTAAAAAATAAATTTAAGTGAAAAAAGTACCTGAAAAACACATGTCAAATAAGTCTCTATAGGAAGACTATGTTTTTTAGAACTTTATCTGAAAATATGTCACAGGAATTTCAAAAGATAATTACTATTTTTAATAGAACCATCATAATACATTATCGCATATAAAAATATTAACACATCTCTTAATATATTGCCCAATGGCTACTCAGTGTTCAAATTGCCAATTGCCACATAAATGACATTCTTTCTTTCATCATCATTTGTTGTTTAAAATCAGAATACAAATAAGGTCTGTTCATTTATATTGGTTGATAAAGCTCTTACGTCTCTTTAGTCTACAGATGTCCCCTCTTCCTCTCTTCTCTCTCCATCCCTTTATCTCTCTAACTTTGTCATTTATTTGTTAAAGAAACCAGGTTGTTCATCTTAAGTGTCCCATATTCTGGGTCTTGTTTGATACTTCCTTATGGCACCGAGGTGGTGTTCTACCGGAGTCTCTGTATTCCCTGTAAATTGGATCTAGAGTTGCATCAAATCCAAGTTTTAGTTGTTCATGGAATTATTTTTGGCAAGGGTATTGCATAGACAGTGTTGTGTCCCTTCATCAGAAGATATACACGTCTGATTGTTTCTCTTTTTGTGGTAGTAGCAGCCATTGCTAATAGATGTCTCAATCCATTCATCCATTAGGGCTGTGAAATGGTGATATTCTAGTACCATTATCTCTTCTTCCTTTATTAGCTAGAATACTTCTATAAAGAGAAAAATCTCATCTACCATTTGTTTTCCAGTGGAAGAGTACATAAATAAGCCAGGAAAAGAGCTTGATACTTTATTTGGAAATTTTAAAATAAGTGATATCACTCTTAACCAATTTCACTTCTCTTTTTAATATCATTATGATCTCATGGGTTTTAATATATTTGATGCCTTTTATCCTTTAGGTTTACTATGCTTATTAATGTGCAATTTGTCCCATTCTTGACCAGTGGAAGCTTCCCTAGTTCTCTTAAAATCTTTTTAATACAATCATAGCATCTGTGATCGTCTCCTTGCATTCTGGTCATTACAAAATAGTCCAGGGTTTTTTTGTACATTTTGTGTGCCAGACTTCTAATGAGCCTTAGTTCCTTTTTAGTGGTAAATGATATTTAGAGACCACAGCATGTGTACTAAGGTTGCTCCTTTCTACTGAGTTGATAATTGACCTTTTCAGTGTACAGAGTGAAGAAATATGTTTTTCTCCATAAGCATAAAATACATCCAGCATACATATCCATACTGATATTTCTAAATCAGTTTCAGAACCTAATCTCTTTCATCAAATATACATTTCCCTTTTCTGCTGAGAAATTCAAATTTTCAATATTACTGGAAATCAGGGAATCCAGACCTATTTTACTTTTGTAAACAATACTTTACAATGCTTAGTTTCTTAGTGTAATTTTAGTGGAACAGAATTTGCATGGCTCCAAATTCTACTATGATTAATAAAAATAACAATGAATACACTGAGCTTTTACTATGTAATATTATTTAAACTTGATAATAACCCCACACAAAGGTATTATTCTCAGTTTATAGGTGAAAAAACTTTAAAGCTCAGAGATGTTAAGTAATTTACAGAAGGTGACACTATTATTAATGGGGATCCCAATCACTGATTTGTCTGACACTAAAACCCACAGAGTTAACCAATTATTAATGATTATGCTATGGTGACTGTTTAATTAATAGCATTCTCCTTCTGTTGTAATTATCAACTGATCCAAGCCTATTAGCCAGAACCCTGGTGACATTTAGAGAAAGTAAGTGATTTAGGTCTCATGGCCTATTATTTCACACATGCTACTTAATTATATATGCATGTGTGTGTAACAAGCAGGGCATACCTTGGGAAAGTCAATAAATTTTAGCTTGTGGTATTACATGAGTTGTTTGACCATAGGCTCTTCTTGATTATCTGATATGCTCTTGAGAGGAAATTTGTAATGCTCTCCTAGGCAGCAGTTTTAAGGTCTATTAGCAGATTTATAAACCTTATTTTTACATCTTTTGTTAAAAGATGAGCTGAATTTTGTACTTCCAGGCATTTGTTCAAATATTGGAATGCAGCAGTTGTAAGTGGCTTTAAAGTTTTAGGAGAGACATGATAATATTCATTTTCAATTGATTTTGAAATGATAAATGTTCAGAGTATAGAGTACTGTACTTGAATTATAACGGTGAGCAATTAAATCGGGTAAATGTTATTTGTTCCCCCTGCTACACACTGCAAAGATGGACACACAAAATAGAGGCTCTGAGTCTTCCCTTTTCACTAGCTTCAGGAAAAATGGTGCAATACCTTCAAACTAATCAGAAGGGGTTGGTTGTGATCACATCTCCAAAAGTGAAATTTTTAGCTCCTAAGGCAATAAGAGGTCTGGCCATACGTCTTCCTAAAGCCTCCATTGATGAGACTACATGAGGACTTCCCTGCCACTAAGGGAACAAGTTCCCAGGAGTGGACTGCTTATAGCACCTGCCTCCAGCATTCCTTCTGAACAAACACCTGCACCAGTTTAGGAGATTTAGGGTGGAAATCATAAAGGTGGTGTGAGTGCAACTATTGGATACATTCCTATGCCTCGAGTAATACTATTTTATGTGAGTTAAAGAAAACATAATAATGGGCAATGACTATAGAAATAGACCTTCCTGCCATAGTTTTCAGCAAGTGTGCACTAAAAATAACAGATTTATGTTTTATTATGAGGACAAATCAACAAAGGCTACTGCTATGTCCATGTGCTACTCCGTAGTAGAATTCCACTAAAGAGGTAAAATGCACTGCTGGATCAATTTTGTCCTGTTGTATTTTAAAAACAACAAATATGTACTTGCATGCTTTGGGGATTAGGAGGGAAGGATCAGTTTAAAAAGGAGCATTCAAATGCTAATATTATCCAAACTTTGTTGTTTAGATATTCTGCCATACTGACTCCTTATACCAGCTTATTAAGACAGTTACTAGCATTCCCCACTTTATAGATAATAACATCAATCTTAATAAAAGCTAAAAATGTGTCACACTTTCAGCATGCAATATCTCACTTAAGCCTCACAAAAATTCCTATAAAGATAACATTATTATAATCCCCAACTTACAGATGAAAAATTGAGATCCCAAAAGATTAGGTTAATTGGTCAAAGTGCCACAGCTAGTATTAGAGCTGGGAATTTAATACGTCATCTTGACTCTTTTTTTTTTTTTTTTTTTTTTTTTAACAGAAAATGTGTTTCACAGAGTGGGTAGGGTTGTTTTTTTTTTTTTTTTTTTTTTTTTTTATGAATCAAGTGTTTATTAGCTGCTGTAGTTTTTCTTTTTGTTAATTTTTTTTTACATCTTTATTAGAGTATAATTGCTTTACAATGGTCTGTTAGTTTCTGCTTTATAACAAAGTGAATCAGTTATACATATAAATATGTTCCCATATCTCTTCCCTCTTGCATCTCCGTCCCTCCCCCGCTCCCTATCCCACCCCTCCAGGCGGTCACAAAGCAACCAGCTGATCTCCCTATGTTATGTGGCTGCTTCCCACTAGCTATCTACCTTATGTTTGGTAGTGTATATATGTCCATGCCCCTCTCGCTTTGTCACATCTTACCCTTCCCCCTTCCCATATCCTCAAGTCCATTCTCTAGTAGGTCTGTGTCTTTATTCCTGTCTTACCCTTAGGTTCTTCATGACTTTTTTTTTTTCTTAAATTCCATATATATATATATGTGTGTGTTTTTTTTTCTTAAATTCCATATATATGTGTTAGCATACGGTATTTGTCTTTCTCTTTCTGACTTACTTCATTCTGTATGACAGACTCTAGGTCCATCCACCTAACTAAAAATAACTCAATTTTGTTTCTTTTTATGGCTGAGAAATATTCCATTGTATATATGTGTCACATCTTCTTTATCCATTCATCCTATAATGGACATTTAGGTTGCTTCCATGTCCTGGCTATTGTAAATAGAGCTGCAATGAACATTTTGGTACATGACTCTTTTTGAATTATGGTTTTCTCAGGGTATATGCCCCGTAGTAGGATTGCTGGGTCACATGGTAGTTCTATTTGTAATTTCTTAAGGAAACTCCATACTGTTCTCCATAGTGGCTGTACCAATTCACATTCCCACCAGCAGTGCAAGAGTGTTCCCTTTTCTCCACACCCTCTCCAGCATTTATTGTTTCTAGATTTTTTGATGATGGCCATTCTGACTGGTGTGAGATGATATCTCATTGTAGTTTTGATTTGCATTTGTCTAACGATTAATGATATTGAGCATTCCTTCATGTGTTTCTTGGCAGTCTGTATATCTTCTTTCAAGAAATATCTATTTAGGTCTTCTGCCCATTTTTGGATTGGGTTGTTTATTTTTTGTTATTGAGCTGTATGAGCTCCTTATAAATTTTGGAGATTAATCCTTTGTCAGTTGCTTCATTTGCAAATATTTTCTGCCATTCTGAGGGTTGTCTTTTCGTCTTGTTTTGGTTTCCTTTGCTGTGCAAAAGCTTTGAAGTTTCATTAGGTCTCATTTGTTTTTGTTTTTATTTCCATTTCTCTAGGAGGTGGGTCAAAAAGGATCTTGCTGTGATTTATGTCATAGAGTGTCCTGCCTATGTTTTCCTCTAAGATTTTGATCGTTTCTGGCCTGACATTTAGGTCTTTAATCCATTTTGAGCTTATTTTTGTGTATGGTGTTAGGAAGTGATCTAATCTCATACTTTTACATGTACCTGTCCAGTTTTCCCAGCCCCACTTATTGAAAAGGCTGTCCTTTCTCTACTGTACATTCTTACCTCCTTTATCAAAGATAAGGTGACCATATGTGTGGGGGTTTATCTCTGGGCTTTCTATCCTGTTCCATTGATCTATATTTCTGTTTTTTTGCCAGTAGCTTACTGTCTTGATTACTGTAGCTTTGTAGTATAGTCTGAAGTTAGGGAGCCTGACCCCTCCAGCTCCGTTTATCATTCTCAAGATTGCTTTAAACCATGTTGACTCTTAAAAACCCATGCATTACTTGACCTTTAAGCAAATGTGAATACAAGGGCTCAGAGAAGGTAAGTGAATTCTAGATAATTTTGAATATAAAATCAAAAGCTCTCTTTTCACTGTAGCATGCAATTCCATAGATAGCACAAAATAAACCTATGATAACTTCATTTACATTACCAATTACATATTTTACATTTACAGCACACTCTATAATAAATATTAATTAATATAGCACCAAGCAATGACATAAAAACTAAAGAAAGGCAAAATAGAAATTCAAATTTAATGGAATTAAGCAGGTGATGCTTTCAGCAGAAAGGGAATTTTTACCCAGAAAGAAAGAAGGAAGTGAAAATGAGAAAAGGGCATTCTAGGTAATTTCTTTTCATGTCACATTTGAGAGCATTAGAGAAGCTTCCTAAAATGGAGAGATGGGAGCTATTTCACTTATTACAGTAATGTTTCTTCATAGACTCTTCAATAGATCTTGAAGAAATTGAAAATTGTCTTAGAGAAGATCTTATTTATCAGAATTAATAAACCCCCCATAGGTAGCTTTACCTTATTTAACTTAAAATGTCCCTAAGTGACAGGAGAATTCTTTAAGATCTTCTTACACATGTAAGCAATATATTCTTCTAAGAAGAGCTAAAGTTGTGCCATTTTTATTGCCTTTAAGGAACATAAAAATAAAATCTGTATAAAGTTACATTGAAGTTAATTTACTCCAATGAAGACTTCAAATTTCACCTGGAAATAGAAACGTTAAATTTTATAAAGTGCTTTCTACATTGATTATATTTCAATTATGAATTGGGGCACAGGAGTCTGCAGGCAGAGCGTGCTCAGATAAAGAACACTATTTGGACCTTTACTTGCTTACATTCCTCATTCTGTACATTCTCACATTGTGACTAATCTTAATGTCAACCACACTTTCTCTCACTTATAATCCATTTCCTGCTAAAAACACTTTTCTTCTGTCTATGGACTTGTATCTCCTTAGATCTATTCAAATTGATCTCAGAGAGACAGCAGTGAGTGGTCCTGAAGAGAGATCTTAGTTCCCTGCCCAGGAATTGAACTGGGGTAACCTCATTCATTTCATTCCTGGATGAAAACCAAGAATACTAGCTGCTAGACCACCAGGGGCTAGAGACTAGAAGCAAAATGGCCCTGGCTGTTTCCCCCACTTGAAAGCAAGAATGTTTCAAGGAGGTAAAAACTGTAAAAACAGGTACAAAGTTTATTATTAGAGACAGATCACAAAGTATGGGAGAGCACACAGAGAAAAAGTTTATTTTTTTAAGTCAGAAGCTAGGCAGAAATACACACTGGGAGAGTAGTGTGGTCATCCTGAATGAGGAGCACAGTAAGGATGTGATTTAATGCACTTATATAGGACAGTCCTTCCAGGTCTTGGTTTACCTTTGGCCAATTATCTTGTTTCTTTTCCCACACATGACTGGTCCCAGGACCCTCCCCAACATGCGTGCACAACTTTTTGCTAAGATGTATCCCACTTCAGAGGGATACACTTACTACACTTACTATGGGGTGGTGCCCCCCTCCCTTTTTGACCCCCAAGGAGCCTTCCTGTGTATGCAGACAGAGAAGTTTCCCTTGATCTCAGGAGTGGTCATCTTACCTCTTTACTTCAGCAGAACTCAGCTTCTGCCACTAGCTTTGTCCTTGGAGTGTCCAGGTGAGAACAAAGCTTAAATTTTGCTCCACTTGACAAACACCAGCTGTCCAGCACAGGGACCCATCTATCTCTTACTTGAAAATTGCCAGTTTCTTGTGGTTTAACCTTCCAGTCCTTCCATCCTGAACTGTAATTTCCTATAGAGCTTCTCTAGAGGCAGTAGACTTCTGTTCTTGCTATTTCCCCAGCTTGGTTCTTCATATTTTCTTGTCTTTACTGAACCAATTGTATTGAGAGATTACCAAAGAAATGGAAGCCATGGTCTGTGTCTGTACTGGGTGATGATACAGGAAATGCTGAGTTGGGCTTGGCTGCAGAGAATTTTATGCTAATAAGCAGAAAATAACAGAGAAAAGAAGTTTTTGGCAGAAGTTGAGGTAATATCTTGATCCAAAAGGATCATCCCAAAGGCCTAGGAAGAGAGTGATAATCATAATACAAAGCCAAATTATGAAAATCAGAACACCAGATTAAAGCAAGAATATTAATTCTGTTCATCCATTCATTCCACTTACCATGTGCCAGACACTGTTCAGGGAATCTTGCAGATCATTTTTAGAATTCTGCCTACCACACCTCAGTACCTTAATAATATCCAGCAGTTTGAAGGCACTCTGAACTAGATCCTGTGCTCCCTTAACTAAAAATCTCATAATATCTTCCCATTGACACATGGTATAGTTTATGGACAAATGATTCAAAATAAAGAATGGAAAGTAGAACCTGAAGAAAATTCTTACCAGAAGAAAATGACTTTTTAATGACTGCTCAGAGCTCTGGCTCTTTAGAGAGGCTGGTCACAATTGTGGTTTAAGTGCAGAAGATGTTGTATAGGCTTCTTGCAAGCTGAACAACACTGAAAATCTTTATGTAGAAGTATTTTGTAAATAAGTGCTATACAAATGAAAGATATTAACATGCAGAACCAGACAATTTTCTTGTGCCTTCTGATTTTTCTTATCTTTC
>NW_006774049.1:2797007-2801840 GCF_000442215.2 Lipotes vexillifer | reverse complement strand
TTTCCCTATTGATAGCATTTATTGTTTACTCCATGATGAATATATGTCACAATGTGGCAGCTTAGAAAGCCATTAGAATGCTGACAGTCATAGGGCAAGCTTTCATTCTAGTTTGTATGTCATTCACTGAATCTCTGATACAAATAGAATTTTAAAATTCAGGACCACATTTGTTTTCATTCATTTATTTTATTTTTTCAAATGTTAACAGGATATTCCTTCTAACAGCCTTGCCAAATTATTCTCTCAAGCTCCAGACTGCATTCTCAATATTGAATTCATAGAGTTATGTTTTTCTACTCCTCTTCCTGTTTAAGAGATTTAGCCTTGTCAACCTTTCCATTAAGTGGCAACTCAAGGGTCAGAAGGTAGAGAATGAGCCTTCTCAACAAGGCTTAATAATAAACATAGGAAAATTAAGACTCTTTCAACCTTGGCAAAAGTAAAAAAAAAAGTAATTATCTCATAAATTTAATTTGTATATGCAATCAGTGTAAATTATTCTAAACAAAATATCCCCTCCACCTTTACAATAGGGATTTTTGCAGGAAATACTTATAACAGTTTATCTTATTTTGTTGACATAAGCCCAGTCTTACACTAGACATTCAGGAGTTTTAAAATTTTGATATTTTATCATTGTGTGGGAACTGACTCTGGGTTGGACAGATGTTCTGTAATACTTCCAGGAGACAAAAAATCTTATTTGAATCTTCAACTAGTTTTTAGCATATTGACCTGCCTCTCTCCACATTTTTTACAATCTATGATTTATTTATCAGTTTTATTTTATGTATATCTTAAGCTTTACCAAATTCACTTAGAGATAAGCATCATTTTTTTTTTTTTCGGTACGCGGACCTCTCACTGTTGTGGCCTCTCCGGTTGCGGAGCACAGGCTCTGGACGCGCAGGCTCAGCAGCCATGGCTCATGGGACCAGCCGCTCCGTGGCATGTGGGGTTTTCCTGGACCGGGGCACGAACCCGTGTCTCCTGCATCAGTAGGTGGACTCTCAACCACTGCACCACCAGGGAAGCCCGACATTTTTTAATAAATAAATAATATAGTAATTCTTTGACTTTGCATAAATTTCTCATGTATGAACTGAAAAGCAGATGTAGGGGGAAAACTTCTCAATACTTAATCCATAATAAATTATAACAAACAAAAATATTTCTTAGGAATTTTTATTAGAAAATCTTGCATACATTTACCATGTTTGAGTCTACCTTTACAGGGCTCATTTTTATATATGTTAATTTTAGTGTATACTTTATTCTTAATGAATGAATCTTGTCTCATAACTGAAGAAAGAAGGAATTATCATGAAGGTTAGTGTCTAAGAAAATGTTTCATAACCAAAGAAAATATTTCAGTACATTAGATATTTCTAGGAAATGAATAGTCAAAAGAATAAAAAACATAAAATTGTTTATTTAAAAGAAAACATTTTTTAATTGTTCTTTGAGTGTTAGTCAATCACAATCTGTTGTTATCTACAGTCACTGAATTTTGTTTGTTTGGAGGTGAGGGTTACATTCACTGTTAACTGATTTGTTCATATGTATTTTATTTCTTTATCAACAAAAATTTCCCATAAATAGTTTAAAAAGCTTGTTTATGTGAATATTTTCCAAAGTTCAAAGAAAATTCTTAACTTGAAAAACTTTATTTAGATAATTCATTCTTAATTATTCTTGCCAACTTAGTCAATGTATCCCCTGATCAATGAATCAGTGTTAATCCCTTAACATTATTTTCTATTTCTCTGTTCTTAGTGCCTCTTCTCTGATTTCACAACTACTTATCAAAACAAACAGCTTATCCTGTTTCACTGCTCTCAACATCTTTCATAATTTTTAAAGTTGCAGATAATTCACATATGAAATATACTGCCTTTAATGTATCCCATTTCCTCAATTCTCTGCTTTCAATGAAACCTGAAATCTAGTTTAAAGCAAAGTTCAAAATAAGATCTGTATAACATCCATGGCAGTATTTTCACTTTGAAGATTTATGGCATGCTACAGCCTAGCTTTTTTAACAGGAATGAAAAAAGTAAACATCAAAAAGAGGAGATTCTAGCTCATAGTAATTTGAGAACTCATAAGAAATCACTTGTCAGCTTTAAATCAATCCATTCATTCCAGTCTTGACTAATTGCTTTTCTGAATAGTGAATTTCAAGGTACAATTTCATAGCCATTATCATTATTCTTGGAAAACAATGATAATGCGATTGATATTATGACCAAAGACAGATACACAATTCCATTTCCAAAATGGCAGATTCTGGAAAGTTATGTGCTATTTTTAATAAATTTGAGAACTGATTGTTAAAGTAATGAGCAATGACCATGAAGGATAAAAAATGAGGATAATTGAGAATCAACATGAGTTCCCTGGGAGGAAATTAATCCAAAGTAACATAATGTTGCTCTACCAGCAGCATCCTATGGCAGGATGTCTCCATGGAAGTACTCTGCTCCCAGGCATGGGTCCCTGGGCTTCCTGCCTCAGAAGCACACAGCAGCTGGCACTGTGGGAAGGTGAAGAGCTTCCTCGATGATCATTCTTCCAAGCCTGTACACCTCACAGCCTTCCTCAGCTACAAGACTGGCATGACCCACATGGTGAGGGAGGTCGATAGGCCAGGGTGCAAGGTGAACAAGAAGGAAGTTGTGGAGGCTGTGACCATTGTGGAGCCGCTGCCTGTGGTACTGTGGGCATTGTGGGTTATGTGGAGACCCCTCGAGGCCTCCAGACCTTTAAGACTATCTTTGCTGAGCATTTCAGCAATGAATGCAAAAGGCACTTCTATAAAAACTGGCATAAGTGTAAGACAAAAGTCTTTACCAAATACTGCAACAAGTGGCAGAACATAACAGCAAAAAGCAGCTGGAGAGGGACTTCAGCAGCATGAAGAAGTACTACAAGGTCATCTGTGTCATTGCCCACACCCAGGGGCGCCTGCTTCCTATATATCAGAAGAAGGTCCACCTCATGGAGATCCAGGTGAACAGAGGCACTGTGGCCGAAAAACTGGACTGGGCTGGCAAGAGGCTATAGTAGCATGTCCCTATGATTCAAGTGTTTGGGCAGGATGAGATGATGGCTGTCATTGGGGTGACCAAGGGCAAAGGCTACATAGGGGTCACCCGCCATTGGCACACCAAGAAGCTGCCCCATAAGACCCACCAAAGGCTGCATAAAGTTGCCTGTATTGGGGCATGGCATCCTGCCCGGGTGGCCTTCTCTGTGGCTCAGGCTAGGCAGGAAGGCTACCATCACCACATCGAGATCAACAAGAAGATCTACAAGATCGGCCAGGGCTACCTCATCAAGGACAGCAAACTGATCAAGAAAAATGTCTCTACTGATTAAGATCTGTCTGACAAGAGCATCAAACCTCTGTGTGGTTTTGTTCACTACGCTGAAGTGACCAATGGCTTTGTGATGCTCAAAGGCTGCGTGGTAGGAACCAAGAAGCAAGTGCTCACCCTGCACAAGTCCTTTCTGGTGCAGATCAAATGGCAGGCCCTGAAGAAGATTGACTTCAAGTTTATTGACACCACCTCCAAATTTGGCCATGGTTGCTTCCAGACTGTGGAGGAGAAGAAAGTATTCATGGGACCCCTTAAGAAGGACAGAATTGCAAAGGAAGATGGGGTCTAACGTCAGAACAGATTGCACAGCTGATAGAATCTCAATAAAATTATTTTCCAGTGTGGGGGGGGAAGTTACATAACGTTCTTTCTCTGATAAAATTTTAATGTTACTGATCAGCAAGTCACTGCCAAGATGATGTATTAATTTCAACAAAGAAAAGTATCACATAATACCCTTGGAAATAAAGTAATAAATATTAACTTTAATAGCACTCATTTAAATTAATTAATTAATTTTGGCGGTGTTGAGTCCCAGTTGCAGCATGTGGGATCTTTCACTCTTTTAAAATTTATGTATTTATTTATTTTGGCTGCATTGGGTCCCAGTTGCAGCACGTGGGATCTTTTATTGTGGTGGGCAGGCTCTTTGTTGTAGCATGTGGACTTCTCTCTAGTTGTGGCACTCAGACTCCAGGGTGCATGGGCTCAGTTGTTGCAGTGCATGGGCTTAGTACCCCCACAGCATGTGGGATCTTAGTTCGCTGACCAGGGATTGAACCCATGTTCTCTGCATTGGAAGGTGGATTCTTAACCACTGGACCACAAGGGAAGTCCCCCAGTAATAGTACTCTTAAGAGGATTACTTAAGTATTGATTAATGGCTATAGATCATGCTGAATAAAGCTTCAATTATAGCACTTTAGTTTTCTGACTCTATTTGGTACCACTTAATAATTAACTGGATGAGAAAAATGATTTTCAAATCAGATAGTAATTTTTAATATCAGTTAGATATCTAAAGCTGCAAAGATTTGTTAGAGTGATGTTCTCAAACAGCTAAAGTCCCTCCAACCAAAATCAACAAGATAATGAATAAAGATATATAAAAATAATCTAAGAAATCTTACACAGCCCATTATGCAAAATCTGGTTTCACAGCAGGTCCTATGAAAAAAAAATATCCAGAGGATTGATTTATTCACAATTTTTATTTTCATTCACTCATTTAATAAATATTTATCACCATGTCCTATTCTGGGTACTGGAAATATAATAGTGAATCAGAAAAATAAAGACTCTTTTCTTCTAGAGCTTACATTTTAATAGGTTGTAGCATAAGATTAACAAATAAATAAATAAACAAGATACTTTCAAATAGAAATAAGATTCAAAATATTTTGACTAGAAGTAGTGTTGAGGACTAATTTAGGCTAGGTCAGGAATG
>NW_006774049.1:2791407-2796913 GCF_000442215.2 Lipotes vexillifer | reverse complement strand
AGGAATGCCCAGAGGATATGGTATTTGAGCTCAGAATACTAAAATGAAGGATTCAGATATAGGAAAATCAGGAGTTAAAGTTTTAAGGCAGAGAAAACATCATACGTGAACACCTTAGGTGGGGGAGGATGAGCTTGGCCAAGTAAAGCAAGTGGCAAGTGGTAGAATAAAAATATAACAATGATTGTGCAAAGTAAGATCATTTAAGAATTTTACAGGTCATAAAAAAGAAATCTGATTTTATCCCAAGTGAAATGGGAAATTCCTAGAGCATCTTGAGTTGGAAAGTAATATGATTATATTGTATCCATTTGACAGATCATCCCAGTTTCTCTGCAGAGAAAAGGACAGTGAGAGGCCAAGAGTTGACACAAAGAAATTTATTAAGAGTAATCCTGGTGAAATAATTGTGACTTAGACCAGAATAGTGTCAGTGGAAATGAAAATAATTGAATGGATTTAGAATGTAATCTGAGGGTGAACCAAACAGAGTGAGTGAGAAATTAAACATGAGGATGCAGAGAAGACTCAAGGGTGACCCTTGGTTATAGGGATTAAAGAACGAGGTAAATTGTGGTAGAATTTACTTAAATCAGGGAAATATAGGGTAGGCATATGTTAAATTTAAGAATCATTTGGGTATTCAAATGTAGTTTTAAAATAGATCATTCAATATTAATGTACTCAGTACAAATTAAGCTCATTGGAGAGGTCAGATCTAATGATACAGATTCTGTAGATGTCAGCAAATAGATGGGACAATGCCATTGAAGAATACATAATGAGAAACTGTAGAAGTAGAAAAATGGAAGAAATAGGGTTAAGCCCTGTGACATTTTAATATTTTGAGGTCAAACAGAGAAGTAAGGACCAGTAAAGCAGTTTGAGAAGGAGGAATAAGAGAAAAAAATCAGGAGAATATGGTGCTACAGAGGCCAAGACAAGAGGTGGTTTCAAGAATGAAGAACTGATCAGCTAAGTAAGGTATTGCCAAGAGGTTAAGTAAGATGAGGAAAGATAAGTGACCATAGGACTTCTTCTGGCCATAAAGGATAAGATAATGCAGACCAACCCATCCACTAATAATAACTAGAAGTGGTAAAATATTAAAATAATATGTAATACTTAGTGATAAATCTGACAAAATATATGCAAGACCTGTACACTGAAAACTACAAAATACCACAGAAAGAAACTGAAAGACATGTAAATAAATGGAGAGTGGAGAGAGACAATTCGTTCATCTTTTGAGAAATTCAGTGCTTTTAAGATGTCATTTTCCTCAAATTGATCTATAGCTCCAATGCCATTCTGATTAAAGCAGGTATATTTTTGTGTAAAAAAAAATGGAGAGGTAATTCCAAAATGCGTCTAGAAATGCAAAGGACCTACAGTAGGCAAAACAAATTTGACAAAGAAAAAAATTGGAAGACATATTATCTGATTTCAAGAGTTATTTTAAAGCTTAAGTAGATAAGGCTGTGTAGTATCGACATCAAGGGAGACAAATGAATCCAGGAAACAGCATGGATAGTCCAGAAATAGCTCCACACAAATGAGGTCGATTGTTTTTTGACAAAGTTGCAAAGGCCATTCAGTAGAGAAAGAATAGTCTTTTCTGTAAATATTGTTATAATTATTTAGAAGTCCATGTTAAAAATAAGAAGTGAATTTCAATCCATTCTTCCATTTACAAAATTATCTTATGGTATATAGTAAACCTAATTTCAAGAACAAAAACTAAATGTTCCAAAAGCAAACAGGAGAAAACTTTAGTCAATGATATATATGACACCAAAAGCAAGATCTAATTGAAATTAATAAATAACATTTCATCAAAATTGAGAACCTCTGTTCTTCAAAAGACACTCAAGAGAATTAAAAGACAAGCTATAGGGCTTCCCTGGTGGCGCAGTGCTTGAGAGTCCGCCTGCCGATGCAGGAGACGCGGGTTCGTGCCCCGTTTCGGGAAGATCCCACATGCCGTGGAGCGGCTGGGCCCGTGAGCCATGGCCACTGGGCCTACGCGTCCGGAGCCTGTGCTCCGCAAATGGGAGAGGCCACAACAGTGAGAGGCCCGCATAACGCAAGAAAAAAAAGGAAACAGCATGGATAGTCCAGAAATAGCTCCACACAAATGAGGTCGATTGTTTTTTGACAAAGTTGCAAAGGCCATTCAGTAGAGAAAGAATAGTCTTTTCTGTAAATATTGTTATAATTATTTAGAAGTCCATGTTAAAAATAAGAAGTGAATTTCAATCCATTCTTCCATTTACAAAATTATCTTATGGTATATAGTAAACCTAATTTCAAGAACAAAAACTAAATGTTCCAAAAGCAAACAGGAGAAAACTTTAGTCAATGATATATATGACACCAAAAGCAAGATCTAATTGAAATTAATAAATAACATTTCATCAAAATTGAGAACCTCTGTTCTTCAAAAGACACTCAAGAGAATTAAAAGACAAGCTATAGGGCTTCCCTGGTGGCGCAGTGCTTGAGAGTCCGCCTGCCGATGCAGGAGACGCGGGTTCGTGCCCCGTTTCGGGAAGATCCCACATGCCGTGGAGCGGCTGGGCCCGTGAGCCATGGCCACTGGGCCTACGCGTCCGGAGCCTGTGCTCCGCAAATGGGAGAGGCCACAACAGTGAGAGGCCCGCATAACACAAGAAAAAAAAAAAAAAAAAAAAAAAAAAAGACAAGCTATAGGCTTGGAAAAAATATTTTAAAATTACATATTTGATCAAGGCTTTATATTCAGAATATTTTTTAATGGAAAAAAGACTCTCAAAACTCAATAATAAATGTACACAACTCAATAGCAAATGTGCATAAGACATAAAGAGAAATTTCACTAAGAAAGATGTACAATTAGCACATAAGTAAATGGAGAGTTACTCAATATCGTTAGTCATCAGGAAAATGCAAATTCAAACTGCAATGAGGTATCACGAAATAACTACTAAACTGGCTAAAATTTGAAAGGTTGACCATATCAACTGTTGGCAAAGATGTGAAGACAACTGAAACTCCATACACTGCTGATAGGTATGTAATGTGATACAACCTGTTTGAAAAAGTTTGACACTTTCTTAAAAAATTATACATACACCTACCATCAGACTCAGCTGTTCTACTCTTAGGTATTTACTCATGAGAAATGAAAGCAAATGTCCATACAAAAACATGTACAGGGATGTTTATGGAATCTATATTTATAATGTCCAAATTTATAAACAATACAATATCTATAAAAAGGTTAATAGATAAATTGTGATGTATTCATATAACAAAATACCATTCAGCAATAAGAATGTATGAAGAATGGTTGCATACAACAATATAGATAAATCTTAAAACTATTATGCTTAGTGAAAGAAGCCAAATAAAAAGGAACACATTGTATATGATCCCATTTTTACAAAATTATTTAAAATAAATGCCAATCCATAGTTACAGAAAGCAGAACAGGGACTGCTAGAGCCCAGAAATGTTCAAGGAAGGGGAGCGAGGAGAGAATATGAAGTTGTCCAAGGAAAGTGTTGAGGGTGATTTTATGTTTATCTTGATTGTGGTGATGATTTTATAGGTACATGTATACGTCAAACTCGTCTGGCTGTGTAATGTATTCTAAGTTTCTATATCAATTAACCTCAAAAAATATTTTAAAAGTAAATGTAAAAACATTCCCCCTGACTATGAAAATGAGAACCAAGGGAGATTTTTATTGTACTCCCTTTTAAATTGTTTTTGGATTTGTATCATGCAAATGTTCTTCCCATTCAAAGTGCAGTTAATTAAAATTTTCTGTCCAACCTGTTCCATATAAGATACTAATCTTGGTATCATTCACTACTAACAGCTTTCTCTTCTTTTCAGTCATCTTTGTTTAATCAACACAAAATTTTGTCGATTCTGTCTTAGAACCATCTTTTGAATCTATTATATTTCTCCCCTATTTTCACAGCTCTTGTCTAACTTTGTCAACTTTTGTAAATGTCGTCTTCTTGCTGAAGTATTTTCTGATTCTCCCAGGCAGGTGATTGCCTTGGTCTTTGGACTTGGTTTTTTGACAGATTTTTGTAACAGATTTTGGAATATTTATTACAAATAAATAATATGTATTTGTTCCTTTTTGTTCCTATGTCTATCTCTCCAAGATAATGTCTTATTCCTATTCAACAAATATTTGTTTCAGTGAATGCAAAGAATGGTTAAATGAAAATATTTCTCCTGGAAGGATTATCTAGGGGAGATATAACTGCTTTCATCTATTTTAAAAGCTATCATTTTTAGATAGGTATATACTTACTTTGTGTTTTTTAAAGATGTAAACCATAGGAAATAAATGGAGAATAATTTTGATTAACCAAAGAAATAATATATTTAAAATCTATTTCAATTAGATAATAAACACATAAAACAGTAAATTTAAAATATTAAGCATGACAGGTAAAACAAGAGTTCCTTTTATGTAAAATATTCAATTTCTGCCCTTACCTTATCCCTTGCCAAAAATAACCACTATCATGGGTTTGATGTGTATCCCTCCAGACTGTTAAATTAATTTCTTCATCACTAGACTTTCCCCCAAATAAAATAAACTGCCCCATGAGGTGATGGAGGTGATTTCCTCCATCATAGTCAGCTGGATGTCCAAATGTTATAAAGACTCTCAATGCAAAACCTGTATTAGTAAGAAATTTGAATTTGGTCTCAAATATGTCTTCCAAGAATATTATTATGTAATTATATACTTCTACACCTGCAAATATGTATATTTTGTCCACTTTACCATTTTCAAATTGGAGCAACTATTTAGAACCCAAACTCTTAGGACTTTTGATCTTAAAACAAAAATATATGTATTCAAGTAACACCTTCCTGTACTCTTTCATTGTCTTTCAAGACTCCCAGTTCTCATACTTTTAACAGTTTCATTCTTTTAAGATCTGCAAGTGACTAGATGTAGAAAAAAACTTCCATAGCATTACTAATAACCCTTTTCAGAATGTGTTGACACCCAAATTTTTGGAATGAAACTGACTGTTCTAAATGATCTGGTTATAAATATGTGATTTTGTGATTTATAATAAAAATATATATTTGGCCTTTATCACTATTTTTGGCACAGAGCTCCTAAAACCCTTAGAATTTCCTAAGTGATGAGATCCATAAAGGTGTCTTTGGTTATGTCAATGAGGTAACTTTTGGACTCCACCTAAGGATGGGGCTCTTTGCAGGTGGAGCCAACCAAGTGATTGATGGGTTGAAACTTTCGGTTTCACTCCCTCAACCTCTGGAGAGGGGAGAGGGACTAGATGTTGAATCAATCACCAATGGCCAATGATTAAATCAACCATGCCTATGTAAGGAAGCCTCCATAAAAGCACAAAATAATGGGGTTCAGAGAGCTTCTGGGTGGGTGAACAACACGTGGAGGTTCAGGGGGAGTGGCACACCTGGAGAGGGCATGGGAACTCTGTGTTCCTTCCTCATATCT
>NW_006774049.1:2790176-2791397 GCF_000442215.2 Lipotes vexillifer | reverse complement strand
TTCCCTATATCTCTTTCAACTGGCTGTTCCTGAGTTATACCCTTTATCATAAATCCATAATCTAGTAAGTAAACTCTTTCTGTGAGGTATATGAGCTGTGCTAGCAAATTAATCAAACCCAATGAACCTCTGATTCATAGCCAGTTGGTCACAAGTGTGGTGGGGAGTGGTGGATATGATGATATCTCCAGGTAAATAGTTTCAGAATTGAGTTGAATTGTAGAATACCTAGCTGGTGTCTGAGGGATTGTTTGCTGTTTGTGTGGGAAAAGCCCCAATCTCTCCCACCTTGGACTTGATCCAGGAACCCAATGGAAAATAAATAACCATACCCATTTTCATATGTGACATTTTCTAATTATAGACCTGTCAATGAAAAATATTAATCAATAGTCAATCAAAGAAAGAAATGGAAAATTTTATTCCAGCCAACCTAAGGATTATAACCTGGGAGCTAGTCTTTCAGAAAGCTCTGAGGACTGTTCTGCCTGTTAGAGGTCAAAGCACAGCTATATAAGTTTTTGAAACAATGGGTTTGTGGACTAGGAATGTTGCCTGACATTCCAGCAAACAAAGAATGTTGCCTGGCACCCCATTTCTATAAGGATAAAGCCATCAGCCACAGCAGTTGCCCACTGATGGTACACCCTGAGGGGAATTCAAGATGGAGAAAAACAGGAAGCATTCTGTGCTTTGAACACTGGTTCTTAATATTTAAGATGCATATCTAAGGAATAACTTCAAGGAACCCAGATCCTTGTATCTTCCCAGGTATAGAAAAATGCTAAAATAATTAACTAGAGTTGTCTGTTTTTTATGTGATTAGTAATAATCTTTTGATGTTCTACTACATGTTTTTTGCAGCAAAAGTACTCCTATATATCTTGGCTTCTCCCTTACCTCTTTGGAACAGTTCTTGAGAGTGACCTGAGAGGCTGTCTCCTGGGATATAGTCCTCACTAAGATCCCCAAGTAAAACCTAACTCACAATCTTTAGGTTGTGTGTTTTTCTTCAGTTGACAGTTTGTACATCAAAGTAACATACTGACAGTTTATAATCCAACAAGGTGAGTAGTGGGTCATCATGATCCCTTACAAGATTGAGAAACAAATGTTATCTCCTAAGGAGAAGTTACCTTGCCGGTGCCAAGAGGAAATTGCCTTTTTCTTTTATTTTCTTCCTTTTTTCTTTGTTTTTTTTTTTTGTTTGTTTGTTTTTGC
>NW_006774049.1:2732480-2790166 GCF_000442215.2 Lipotes vexillifer | reverse complement strand
GCATTCCTGTGTCTTCCATGGGGATCTAGATAATGTATAATACAGATATATAGTGCACACTAACTGGGAGGGGGTAGTGGCTCAAATGGACAGATAATTTAAGAATTTTCTTGTCCTGCTTTAAAAATAATTTGATTTAATCAAATCAAAATACCTATAAAACTGTCCAATTCATTGTGCATGCATAGATGTCTTAAAATGTCAGAAGTAATAAACAGCTACAGTGTGTCTGTACTACCAAAATTATAATAACTCCTATATTATAAAGTAGTATAAACATAAAATTACAAATAGTGATTTATATCACAAATAGTATAAAAAATAGTATCTTCCAGATTAGGGGAATTTTACCAACTTTTTGCTTTTTAAGAAATAAAAAGATGTCCAGATGTGTTGCTAAAATTTTCTTCTGGGCCCAGAAGGAATATGATAGATTTTTCAGAGATGTGTTCCAGATTTCTTAGTTACGTGTACCCTGAGAATACCTGATGGATTTAGAGTGCAGGAGGCAAGTTATCAGCAATGTGCCTTGATATGAGCAAAGTGTATGATTAAAGTCCACCTGGGGGAGTTGAGGAAGATGGATGGAAGTGTAATATGCAGAGATCACCATCCTCCCCACAGATACATCAGAAACATATCTACACAAGGAACTTCTTCTATAGGACACCCACTGAATGCAGGCAGAAGACCTCAGACTTCCCAAAAGGCAAGAAACTCCCCACGTACCTGGTTAGGGCAAAAGAAAAAACACAGACAAAGAATAGGGACAGGACCTGCACCAGTGGGAGGGAGCTGTGAAGGAGGAAAGTTGTCCACACACTACAAGCCCCTTTGTGGGCAGAGACTCGGGTGGCAGAGAGGGAAGCTTCGGAGCCATGGAGGAGATTGCAGCAACAGGGGTGCAGAGGGCAAAGCGGAGAGATTCCTGCACAGAGGATCAATGCTAACCAGCACTCACCAGCCCGAGAGGTTTGTCTGCTCACCCGCTGGGGTGGGCAGGGCCTGGGAGCTGAGGCTCAGGCTTCGGTTGGATCCCAGGGAGAGGACTGGGGTTGGCTGCATGAACACAGCCTGAAGGGGATAGTGAATGACGGTTAGCCAGGAGGGAGTCTGGGAAAAAGTCTGGACCTGTCGAAGAGGCAAGAGACTTTTTCTTCCCACTTTGTTTAGTGGTGCGGGAGGAGAGGGGATTAAGAGTGCTGCTTAAAGGAGCTTCAGAGAAGGGTGCGAGCCGTGGCTTTCAGTACGGACCCCAGAGACGGGCATAAGACGCTAATGCTGTTGCTGCCACCACCAAGAAGCCTGTGTGCAAGCACAGGTCACTATCCACACTGCCCCTCCCAGAAGCCAGTGCAGCCCGCCACTGCCAGGGCCCCATGATCCAGGGACAACTTCCCCAGGAGAATGCACTGCACACCTCAGGCTGCTGCAATGTCATGCTGACCTCTGCTGCTGCAGGCTCACCCCACATCCGTATCCCTCCGTCCCCCACGGCTTGATTGAACCAGAGCCCCTGAATCAACTGCTCCTTTAACCCTGTCTTGTCTGAGTGAAGAACAGACGCCTTCAGGCAACCTACACATAGAGGCAAGGCCAAATCCAAAGCTGAACTCTGGGAGCTGTGCAAAGAAAGAAGAGAAAGGGAAATCCCTCCAAGAAGCCTCAGGAGCAGCAGATTAAATCTTCACAATCAACTTGAGGTACTCTGCATCTGTGGAACACCTGAAGAAACAATGAATCATCAAAAATTGAGGAGGTGGACTTTGGGGGCAAGATATATTACTTATTCCCCTTTTCCTCTTTTTGAGAGTGTGTATGTGTATGCATCTATGTGAGATACTGTCTGTATAGCTTTGCTTTCACCATGTGTCCTAGGGTTCTGTCTGACCATTTTGTTTGTTTGTTTGTTTTTTGTTTTTCTTTTTTACTTTAAAAAATTATATTTTCTTAATAATTATTTTTTATTTTATTTTGTTTTATCTAAAGTCATTTTATTTTATTTTATCCTCTTTTTTTATTAATATTGTTTCTCCCTTTTATTCTGAGCCGTGTGGATGAAAGGCTCTTGGTGATCCAGCCAGGAG
Source organism: Lipotes vexillifer (assembly GCF_000442215.2). Lineage (NCBI taxonomy): Eukaryota > Metazoa > Chordata > Mammalia > Artiodactyla > Lipotidae > Lipotes > Lipotes vexillifer. Next base: position 2,788,079 of record NW_006774049.1, on the reverse strand, counting down.
TCAGTGCTGTGCCTCTGAGGTGGGAAAGCCAACTTCAGGACACAGGTCCACAAGAGACCTCCAGCTCCATGTAATATCAAACAGCAAAAATCTCCCAGAGATCTCCATCTTAACACCAAGACTCAGCTTCACTGAACGACTAACAAGCCACTGTGCTGGACACCTGTCAAACAACTAGCAAGAAAAGAACACGACCCCACCCATTAGCAGAGAGGCTGCCTAAAATCATAATAAGGCCACAGACACCCTAAAACACACCACCAAACATGGACCTGCCCACCAGAAAGACAAGATGCAGCCTCATCCACCAGAACACAGGCACTAGTCCCCTCCACCAGGAAGCCTACACAACCCATGGAACCAACCTTAGCAACTGGGGACAGACACCAAAAACAAGAGGAACTAAAAACCTGCAGCCTGCAAAAAGGAGACCCCAAAAGCAGTAAGATAAGCAAAATGAGAAGACAGAAAAAAACACAGTAGATGAAGGAGCAAGGTAAAAACCCACCAGACCTAACAAATGAAGAGGAAATAGGCAGTTTACATGGAAAAGAATTCAGAATAATGATAGTAAAGATGTTCCAAAATCTTGGAAATAGAATAGAGAAAATGCAAGAAACATTTAACAAGGACCTAGAAGAACTAAAGATGAAACAAGCAATGATGAACAACACAATAAATGAAATTAAAAATACTCTAGAAGGGATCAATAGCAGAATAACTGAGGCAGAAGAACGGAAATGTAACATGGAAGACAAAATAGTGGAAATAACCACTGCAGAGCAGAATAAAGAAAAAAGAATGAAAAGAACTGAGACCACTCTCAGAGACCTCTGGGACAGCATTAAACGCACCAACATTTGAATTATAGGGGTTCCAGAAGAAGAAGAGAAAAAGCAAGGGACTGAGAAAATATTTGAAGAGATTATAGTTGAAAACTTCCCTAATATAGGAAAGGAAATAGTTAATCAAGTCCAGGAAGCAGAGTCCCATATAGGATAAATCCAAGGAGAAACATGCCAAGACACATATTAATCAAACTATCAAAAGTTAAATACAAAGAAAACATATTAGAAGCAGCAAGGGAAAAACAGCAAATAACACACAAAGGAATCCCCATAAGGTTAACAGCTGACCTTTCAGCAGAAACTCTTCAAGCCAGAAGGGACTTGCTGGACATATTTAAAGTGATGAAGGAGAAAAACCTACAACCAAGATTACTCAACCCAGTAAGCATCTCATTCAGATTTGTTGGAGAAATTAAAACCTTTACAGACAAGCAAAAGCTGAGAGAGTTCAGCACCACCAAACCAGCTTTACAACAAATGCTAAAGGATCTTCTCTAGGTAAGAAACACAAAAGAAGTAAAAGACCTATAATAACAAACCCAAAACAATTCAGAAAATGGTAATAGGAGCATACATATCAATAATTACTTTAAATGTATATCCATTAACTGCTCCCACCAAAAGACACAGACTGGATGAACAGATATAAAAACAAGACCCATATATATGCTGTCTACAAGACACCCATTTCAGACCTAAAAATACATACAGACTGAAAGTGACGGGATGGAAAAAGATATTCCATGAAAATGGAAACCAAAAGAAATCTGGAGTAGCAATTCTCATATCAGACAAAATAGACTTTAAAATAAAGACTATTACAAGAGACAAAGAAGGACACTACATAAAGATCAAGGGATCGATCCAAGAAGAAGATATAACAATTGTAAATATTTATGTACCCAACATAGGAGCACCTCAATACATAAGGCAAATACTAACAGCCATAAAAGGGGAAATCGACAGTAACACATTCATAGTAGGGGACTTTAACACCCCACTTTTACCAATGGACAGATCATCCAAAATGAAAATAAATAAGGAAACACAAGCTTTAAATGATACATTAAACAAGATGGACTTAATTGATATTTATATGACATTCCATCTGAAAACAACAGAATACACATTTTTCTCAAGTGCTCATGGAACATTCTCCAGGATAGATCATATCTTGGGTCACAAATGAAGCCTTGGTAAGTTTAAGAAAATTGAAATTGTATCAAGTATCTTTTCCGACCAAAGCGCTATGAGACTAGATATCAATTACAGGTAAATATTGGTAAAAAATACAAACACATAGAGGCTAAACAATAGAATCCTTAATAACCAAGTGATCACTGAAGAAATCAAAGAGGAAATTAAAAACTACCTAGAAATAAATGACAATGGAGACACGACGACCCAAAACCTATGGGGTGCAGCAAAAGCAGGGCTAAGAAGGAAGTGTATAGCAGTACAATCCTACCTTAAGAAACAGGAAACATCTCAAATAAACAACCTAACCTTGCACCTATAGAGAAAGAACTAGAGAAAGAAGAACAAAAAGAACCCCAAAGTTAGCAGAAGGAAAGAAATCATTAAGATCAGAAAAGAAAAAAATGAAAAAAGAAATGAAGGAAACGATAGCAAAGATCAATAAAACTAAAAGGTGGTTCTTTGAGAATATAAACAAAATTGAGAAACCATTAGCCAGACTCATCAAGAAAAAAAGGGAGAAGACTCAAATCAATAGAATTAGAAATGATAAAGGAGAAGTAACAACTGACACAGCAGAAATACAAAAGATCATGAGAGATTACTACAGGCAACTCTATGCCAATAAAATGGACAACCTGGGGCTTCCTTGGTGGCGCAGTGTTTGCGGGTCCGCCTGTCAATGCAGGGGGCGTGGGTTCGTGCCCCAGTCCAGGAGGATCCCGCATGCCGCAGAGCGGCTGGGCCCGTGGGCCATGGCCACTGGGCCTGTGCGTCCGGAGCCTGTGCTCCATGGGATAAACCATTAGCCAGACTCATCAAGAAAATAAGGGAGAAGACTCAAATCAATAGAATCAGAAATGAAAAAGGAGAAGTAACAACTGACACTGCAGAAATACAAAAAATCATGAGGGATTACTACAAGCAACTCTATGCCAATAAAATGGACAATCTGGAAGAAATGGACAAATTCTTCCTAGAAATCCACAACCTGCCAAGACTGAATCAAAGAAATAGAAAATATGAACAGACCAATCACAAGCACTGAAATTGAAACTGTGATTAAAAATTTTTGAACAAACAAAAGCCCAGACCAGATGGCTTCACAGGAGAATTCTATCAAACATTTAGAGAAGAGCTAACACCTAACCTTCTCAAACTCTGCCAAAATACAGCAGAGGGAGGAACACTCCCAAACTCATTCAACAAGGCTACCATCACCGTGATACCAAAACCAGACAGGGATGTCACAAAGAAAGAAAACTACAGGCCAATATCACTGATGAACATAGATGCAAAAATCCTCAACAAAATACTAGCAAACAGAATCCAACAGCACATTAAAAGGATCATACACCATGATCAAGTGGGGTTTATTCCAGGAATGCAAGGATTCTTCAGTATAGGCAATCAGTCAATGTGATACACAATATTAACAAATTGAAGGAGAAAAACCATATGGTCATCTCAATAGATGCAGAGAAAGCTTTCAAAAACAATTCAACACCCATTTATGTAAAAACCCTCTGAAAAGCAGGCATAGAGGGAACTTTCCTCAACATAATAAAGGCCACATATGACAAATCCACAGCCAACATCATCATCATCAATAGTGAAAAACTGAAAGCATTTCCACTAAGATCAGGAACAACACAAGGTTGCTCACTCTCACCACTCTTATCAGCATAGTTTTAGCTACAGCAATCAGAGAAGAAAAGGAAATAAAAGGAATCCAAATCAGAAAAGAAGAGTAAAGCTGTCACTGTTTGCAGATGACATGATACTATACATAGAGAATCCTAAAGATGCTACCAGAAAACTACTAGAACTAATCAACAAATTTGGTAAGGTAGCAGGATACAAAATTAATGCACAGAAACCTCTGGCATTCCTATATACTAATGATGAAAAATATGAAAGTGAAATCAAGAAATCACTCCCATTTACCACTGTGAAAAAAATAATAAAATATCTAGGAATAAACCTACCTAAGGAGACAAAAGACCTGTATACAGAAAATTATAAGACACTGATGAAAGAAATTCAAGATGATACAAATAGGGCAGTTGTGGAAAGATGGTGGAGGAGTAAGACGTGGAGATCACTTTCCTCCCCACAAATACACCAGAAATATATCTACATGTGGAACAACTCCTACAGAACACCTACTGAATGCTGGCAGAAGACCTCAGACCTCCCAAAAGGCAAGAAACTCCCCACGTACCTGGGTAGGGCAAAAGAAAAATTTAATTAAAAACAGAGACAATAGAATAGGGACGGCACCTGCACCAGTGGGAGGGAGCTGTGAAGGAGGAAAGGTCTCCACACACTAGGAAGCCCCTTCGCGGGCAGAGATTGCGTGAGGCGGAGTGGGGAGCTTCGGAGCCGCGGAGGACAGCACAGCAACAGGGGTGTGGAGGGCAAAGCGGAGAGATTCCCGCATAGAGGATTGGTGCCGACCGGCACTCACCAGCCCGAGAGGCTTGTGTGCTCACCCGCCGAGGCGGGCGGGGCTGCGAGCTGAGGCTCGGTTTCGGTTTCGGTCGGAGCTCAGGGAGAGGACTGGGGTTGGCGGCTTGAACATAGCCCGAAGGGGTTAGTGCGCCACGGCTAGCCGGGAGGGAGTCCGGGGAAAAGTCTGCACCTGCTGAGGAGGCAAGAGACTTTTTCTTGCCTCTGTGTTTCCTGGTGCGCGAGGAGAGGGGTTTTAAGAGCGCTGCCTAAAGGAACTCCAGAAACGGGCGCGAGCCGCGGCTAAAAGCTCGGACCCCAGAGACGGGCGGGAGACGCTAAGGCTGCTGCTGCCGCCACCAAGGGGCCTGTGTGCGAGCACAGGTCACTATCCACACCCCTCTTCCGGGGAGCCTGTGCAGCCCACCACTGCCAGGTTCCCGGGATCCAGGGACAATTTCTCAGGGAGAACACACAGCGGGCCTCAGGCTGGTGCAACGTCACGCTGGCCTCTGCCACCGCAGGCCTGCCCCGCACTCCGTGCCCCTCCCTCCCCCCGGCCAGAGTGTGCCAGAGCCCCCGAGTCAGTGGCTCCTTTAACCCCGTCCTGCCTGAGCAAAAAACAGACGCCCTCCAGCGACCTACACGCAGAGGCAGGGCCAAATCGAAAGCTGAGCCCCTGTGAGCTGTGAGAACAAAGAAGAAAAAGGGAAATCTCTCCCAGCAGCCTCAGAAACAGCGGATTAAAGCTACACAATCAATTTGATGTACCCTGCCTCTGTGGAATACATGAATAGACAGCGAATCATCCCAAATTGAGGAGGCGGACTTCTAGAGCAAGATCTATGATTTTTTCCCCTTTTCCTCTTTTTGTGAATGTGTATGTGTATGCTTCTGTGTGAGATCTTGTCTGTATAGGTTTGCTTCCACCATTTGTCCCAGCGTTCTATCCGACCATTTTTTTTTTTATTTTTTTCTTAATAATTAATTTTAATTTAAAGAACTCTATTATACTTTACCTTCTTTCTATCTTTCCTTCCTTCCTTCCCTTTTTGAGACAACGAATCGTCCCAAATTGAGGAGGTGGACTTGGAGAGCAAGTTTTATGATTTTTTCCACTTTACCTCTTTTTGTGAGGGTATATGTGTATGCTTCTATGTAAGATTTTGTCTCTATAGCTTTGCTTCCACCATTTGTCCTAAGGTTCTATCCGTCCCTTTTTTTTCTCTAAATAATTATTTTTTTAATTCAATAACTTTATTATACTTTATTTTATTTTACTGTATCTTCTTTCTTTCTGTATTTTTTCCTTCCTTCCCTCCTTCCTTCACTCCTCCTTTCCTCTTCCCTCCCTCCCTCCTTTCTTTCCTTCTTGCCTTCTTCCTTTCTTTTCTTCTTTCTTTCTTTCTTCCTTCCCTCCTTCCTTCCTTCCCTCCTCTCTTTCTTTCTTTCTTTCTTTCTTTCCTATTTCCTCCTACTTATACTAATTCTCTCTACTTTCTCTCCCTTTTATTCTGAGCCGAGTGGATGAAAGGCTCTTGCTGCTCCAGCCAGGAGTCAGGACTCTGCCTCTGAGGTGGGAGAGCCAACTTCAGAACACTCGTCAAGAAGAGACCTCCCAGCCCCACATAATATCAAACGGCGAAAATCTCCCAGAGATCTCCATCTCAACACCAGCACCCAGCTTCGCTCAACGACCAGCAAGCTACAGTGCTGGACAACCTATGCCAACCATATAGCAAAACAGGAACACAACCCCACCCACTAGCAGAGAGGCTGCCTAAAATCATAATAAGTCCACAGACACCCCAAAACACACCACCAGACGTGGACCTGCCCACTAGAGAGACAAGATCTAGCCTCATACACCACAACACAGCCACTAGTCCCCTCCACCAGGAAGCCTACACAACGCACTGAACCAACCTTAGCCACTGGAGACAGACATCAAAAACAACGGGAGCTACGAACTTGCAGCCTGCAAAAAGGTGAACCCAATCACAGTAAGATAAGCAAAATGAGAAGACAGAAAAACACACAGCAGATGAAGGAGCAGGATAAAAACCCACCAGACCTAACAAATGAAGAGGAAATAGGCAGTCTACCTGAAAAAGAGTTCAGAATAATGATAGTAAAGATGATCCAAAATCTTGGAAATAGAATGGACAAAATGCAAGAAGCAGTTAACAAGGACCTAGAAGAAATAAAGATGAAACAGACAATGATGAACAACACAATAAATGAAATGAAAAATACTCTAGATGGGATCAATAGCAGAATAAATGAGGCAGAAGAACGGATAAGTGACCTGGAAGATAAAATAGTGGAAATAACTACTGCAGAGCAGAATAAAGAAAAAAGAATGAAAAGAACTGAGGACAGTCTCAGAGACCTCTGGGACAACATTAAACGCACCAACATTCGAATTATAGGGGTTCCAGAAGAAGAAGAGAAAAAGAAAGGGACTGAGAAAATATTTGAAGAGATTATAGTTGAAAACTTCCCTAATATGGGAAAGGAAATCGTTAATCAAGTCCAGGAAGCACAGAGAGTCCCATACAGGATAAATTCAAGGAGAAATACGCCAAGACACATATTAATCAAACTGTCAAAAACTAAATACAAAGAAAGCATATTAAAAGCAGCAAGGGAAAAACAACAAATAACACACAAGGGAATCCCCATAAGGTTAACAGCTGATCTCTCAGCAGAAACTCTACAAGCCAGAAGGGAGTGGCAGGACATACTGAAAGTGATGAAGGAGAAAAACCTGCAACCAAGATTACTCTACCCAGCAAGGATCTCATTCAGATTTGATGGAGAAATTAAAACCTTTACAGACAAGCAAAAGCTGAGAGAGTTCAGCACCACCAAACCAGCTTTACAACAAATGCTAAAGGAACTTCTCTAGACAAAAACACAAGAGAAGGAAAAGTCCTATAATAACGAACCCAAAACAATTTAGAAAATGGGAATAGGAACATACATATCGATAATTACCTTAAATGTAAATGGACTAAATGCTCCCACCAAAAGACACAGATTGGCTGAATGGATACAAAAACAAGACCCATATATATGCTGTCTACAAGAGACCCACTTCAGACCTAGAGACACATACAGACTGAAAGTAAGGGGATGGAAAAAGATATTCCATGCAAATGGAAACCAAAAGAAAGCTGGAGTAGCAATTCTCATATCAGACAAAATAGACTTTAAAATAAGGACTATCAGAAGAGACAAAGAAGGACACTACATAATGATTAAGGGATCGATCCAAGAAGAAGATATAACAATTGTAAATATTTATGCACCCAACATAGGAGCACCTCAATACATAAGGCAAAAACTAGCAGCCATAAAAGGGGAAATCGACAGTAACACATTCATAGTAGGGGACTTCAACACCCCACTTTCACCAATGGACAGATCATCCAAAATGAAAATAAATAAGGAAACACAAGCTTTAAATGATACATTAAACAGGATGGACTTAATTGATATTTATAGGACACTCCATCCAAAAACAACAGAATACACATTTTTCTCAAGTGCTCATGGAACATTCTCCAGGATAGATCATATCTTGGGTCACAAATCAAGCCTTGGTAAATTTAAGAAAATTGAAATTATATCAAGTATCTTTTCCGACCACAACGCCATGAGATTAGATATCAATTATAGGAAAAGAGCAGTAAAAAATACAAACACATGGAGGCTAAACAATACACTACTTAGTAACGAAGTGATCACTGAAGAAATCAAAGAGGAAATTAAAAAATACCTAGAAACAAATGACAATGGAGATACAACGACCCAAAACCTATGGGATGCAGCAAAAGCAGTTCTAAGAGGGAAGTTTATAGCAATACAAGCCCACCTTAAGAAGCAGGAAACATCTCGAATAAACAACCTAACCTTGCACCTCAAGCAATTAGAGAAAGAAGAACAAAAAAACCCCAGAGTTAGCAGAAGGAAAGAAATCATAAAAATCAGATCAGAAATAAATGAAAAAGAAATGAAGGAAACAATAGCAAAGATCAATAAAACTAAAAGCTGGTTCTTTGAGAAGATTAACAAAATTGATAAACCATTAGCCAGACTCATCAAGAAAATAAGGGAGAAGACTCAAATCAATAGAATCAGAAATGAAAAAGGAGAAGTAACAACTGACACTGCAGAAATACAAAAAATCATGAGGGATTACTACAAGCAACTCTATGCCAATAAAATGGACAATCTGGAAGAAATGGACAAATTCTTAGAAATGCACAAACTGCCAAGACTGAATCAGGAAGAAATAGAAAATATGAACAGACCAATCACAAACACTGAAATTGAAACTGTGATTAAAAATCTTCCAACAAACAAAAGCCCAGGACCAGATGGCTTCACAGGCGAATTCTATCAAACATTTAGAGAAGAGCTAACACCTATTCTTCTCAAACTCTTCCAAAATATAGCAGAGGGAGGAACACTCCCAAACTCATTCTACGAGGCCACCATCACCTTGATACCAAAACCAGACAAGGATGTCACAAAGAAAGAAAACTACAGGCCAATATCACTGATGAACATAGATGCAAAAATCCTCAACAAAATACTAGCAAACAGAATCCAACAGCACATTAAAAGGATCATACACCATGATCAAGTGGGGTTTATTCCAGGAATGCAAGGATTCTTCAATATACGCAAATCTATCAATGTGATTAACCATATTAACAAATTGAAGGAGAAAAACCATATGATCATCTCAATAGATGCAGAGAAAGCTTTTGACAAAATTCAACACCCATTTATGATAAAAACCCTGCAGAAAGTAGGTGTAGAGGGAACTTTCCTCAATATAATAAAGGCCGTATATGACAAGCCCACAGCCAACATCATCCTCAATGGCGAAAAACTGAAAGCATTTCCACTAAGGTCAGGAACAAGACAAGGTTGCCCACTCTCACCACTCTTATTCAACATAGTTTTGGAAGTTTTAGCCACAGCAATCAGAGAAGAAAAGGAAATAAAAGGAATCCAAATCGGAAAAGAAGAAGTAAAGCTGTCACTGTTTGCAGATGACATGATACTATACATAGAGAATCCTAAAGATGCTACCAGAAAACTACTAGAGCTAATCAATGAATTTGGTAAAGTAGCAGGATACAAAATTAATGCACAGAAATCTCTGGCATTCCTATATACTAATGATGAAAAATCTGAAAGTGAAATCAAGAAAACACTCCCATTTACCATTGCAACAAAAAGAATAAAATATCTAGGAATAAACCTACCTAAGGAGACAAAAGACCTGTATGCAGAAAATTATAAGACACTGATGAAAGAAATTAAAGATGATACAAACAGATGGAGAGATATACCATGTTCTTGGATTGGAAGAATCAACATTGTGAAAATGACTCTACTTCCCAAAGCAATCTATAGATTCAATGCAATCCCTATCAAACTACCACTGGCATTTTTCACAGAACTAGAACAAAAAATTTCACAATTTGTATGGAAACACAAAAGACCCCGAATAGCCAAAGCAATCTTGAGAACAAAAAATGGAGCTGGAGGAATCAGGCTGCCTGACTTCAGACTATACTACAAAGCTACAGTAATCAAGACAGTATGGTACTGGCACAAAAACAGAAAGATAGATCAATGGAATAGGATAGAAAGCCCAGAGATAAACCCATGCACATATGGTCACCTTATCTTTGATAAAGGTGGCAGGAATATACAGTGGAGAAAGGACAGCCTCTTCAATAAGTGGTGCTGGGAAAATTGGATAGGTACATGTAAAAGTATGAGATTAGATCACTCCCTAACACCATACACAAAAATAAGCTCAAAATGGATTAAAGACCTAAATGTAAGGCCAGAAACTATCAAACTCTTAGAGGAAAACATAGGCAGAACACTCTATGACATAAATCACAGCAAGATCCTTCTTGACCCATCTCCTAGAGTAATGGAGATAAAAACAAAAATAAACAAATGGGACCTAATGAAACTTCAAAGCTTTTGCACAGCAAAGGAAACCATAAACAAGACCAAAAGACAGCCCTCAGAATGGGAGAAAATATTTGCAAATGAATCAACTGACAAAGGATTAATCTCTAAAATTTACAGGCAGCTCATGCAGCTCAATAACAAAAAAATAAACAACCCAATCCAAAAATGGGCAGAAGACCTAAATAGACATTTCTCCAAAGAAGATATACAGACTGCCAACAAACACATGAAAGAATGCTCAACATCATTAATCATTAGAGAAATGCAAATCAAAACTACAATGAGATATCATCTCACACCAGTCAGAATGGCCATCATCAAAAAATCTAGAAACAATAAATGCTGGAGAGGGTGTGGAGAAAAGGGAACACTCTTGCACTGCTGGTGGGAATGTGAATTGGTTCAGCCACTATGGAGAACAGTATGGAGGTTCCTTAAAAAACTACAAATAGAACTACCATATGACCCAGCAATCCCACTACTAGGTATATACCCTGAGGAAACCAGAATTCAGAAAGAGTCATGTACCAAAATGTTCATTGCAGCTCTATTTACAATAGCCCGGAGATGGAAACAACCTAAGTGCCCGTCGTCGGATGAATGGATAAAGAAGATGTGGCACATATATACAATGGAATATTACTCAGCCATAAAAAGAAACGAAATTGAGCTATTTGTAATGAGGTGGATAGATCTAGAGTCTGTCATACGGAGTGAAGTAAGTCAGAAAGAGAAGGACAAATACCGTATGCTAACACATATATATGGAATTTAAGAAAAAAAAATGTTATGAAGAACCTAGGGGTAAAACAGGAATAAAGACAGAGACCTACTGGAGAACAGACTTGAGGATATGGGGAGGGGGAAGGGTGAGGTGTGATAGGGCGAGAGAGAGACATGGACATATATATACTATCAAATGTAAGGTATATAGCCAGTGGGAAGCAGCCGCATGGCACAGAGATACTGGCTCGGTTCTTTGTGGCTGCCTGGAGGGGTGGGATAGGGAGGGTGGGAGGATCAAGAAAACACTCCCATTTACCATTGCAACAAAAAGAATAAAATATCTAGGAATAAACCTACCTAAGGAGACAAAAGACCTGTATGCAGAAAATTATAAGACACTGATGAAAGAAATTAAAGATGATACAAACAGATGGAGAGATATACCATGTTCTTGGATTGGAAGAATCAACATTGTGAAAATGACTCTACTTCCCAAAGCAATCTATAGATTCAATGCAATCCCTATCAAACTACCACTGGCATTTTTCACAGAACTAGAACAAAAAATTTCACAATTTGTATGGAAACACAAAAGACCCTGAATAGCCAAAGCAAACTTGAGAACGAAAATCGGAGCTGGAAGAATCAGGCTCCCCAACTTCAGACTATACTACAAAGCTACAGTAATCAAGACAGTATAGTACTGTCACAAAAACAGAAATATAGATCAATGGAACAGGATAGAAAGCCCAGAGATAAACCCCCACACATATGGTCACCTTATCTTTGATAAAGGAGGCAGGAGTTTACAGTGGAAAAGGGACAGCCTTTTCAGTAAGTGGTTCTGGGAAAACTGAACAAGTACATATAAAAATATGAGATTAGATCATTCGCTAACACCATATACAAAAATAAGCTCAAAATGGATTAAAGACCTAAAGGTAAGGCCAGAAACTATCAAACTCTTAGAGGAAAACATAGGCAGAACACTCTATGACATAAATCACAGCAAGATCCTTTTTGACCCACCTCCTCGAGAAATGGAAATAAAAACATAAATAAACAAATGGGACCTAATGAAACTTCAAAGCTTTTGCACAGCAAAGGAAACCATAAACAAGACCAAAAGACAACCCTCAGAATGGGAGAAAATATTTGTGAATGAAGCAACTGACAAAGGATTAATCTCCAAAATTTACAAGCAGCTCATGCAGCTCAATATCAAAAACCCAAACAACCCAATCCAAAAATGGGCAGAAGACCTAAATAGACTTTTCTCCAAAGAAGATATACAGACTTCCAACAAACACATGAAAGAATGCTCAACATCATTAATCATTAGAGAAATGCAAATCAAAACTACAATGAGATATCATCTCACACCAGTCAGAATGGCCATCATCAAAAAATCTAGAAACAATAAATGCTGGAGAGGGTGTGGAGAAAAGGGAACACTCTTGCACTGCTAGTGGGAATGTGAATTGGTTCAGCCACTATGGAGAACAGTATGGAGGTTCCTTAAAAAACTACAAATAGAACTACCATATGACCCAGCAATCCCACTACTGGGCATATACCCTGAGAAAACTATAATTCAAAAAGAGTCATGTACCAAAATGTTCATTGCAGCTCTATTTACAATAGCCAGGACATGGAAGCAACCTAAGTGTCCATCATCAGATGAATGGATAAAGAAGATGTGGCACATATATACAATGGAATATTACTCAGCCATAAAAAGAAACAAAATTGAGCTATTTGTAATGAGGTGGATGGACCTAGAGTCTGTCATACAGAGTGAAGTAAGTCAGAAAGAGCAAGACAAATACCGTATGCTAACACATATATATGGAATTTAAGAAAATAAAATGTCATGAAGAACCTAGGGTTATGACAGGTATAAAGACACAGACCTAATAGAGAATGGACTTGAGGATATGGGGAGGGGAAAGGGAAAACTGTGACAAAGTGAGCGAGTGACATAGACATATATACACTACCAGATACCTAGTGGGAAGCAGCCACATAGCACAGGGTGATCATCTTGGTGCTTTGTGACACCTAGAGGGGTGGGATAGGGAGGGTGGGATGGAGGGAGACACAAGAATGAAGAGATATGGGAACATATGTATATGTATAACTGATTCACTTTGTTATAAAGCAGAAACCAACACACAATTGTAATTATACTCCAATAAAGACATAAAAAAAACTAAAATATCAATGCAAAGGTTTGTATAATGATCCAATATATCCTTAAATTCAATAAAGTAGCAATTTAATAAAATGAAGGATTGTGTTGTCTAGTTTCTTTGTTTAATAAAGCTTTTTGTCCCGCCAGGATAAAAATTGCCAATGGCCAGTCAATGCCTACAAGATCAATTTTCTATTTCTAGCATAACATTGATGACATGGCTTAGTTTGGCCTCTTGATTCAAACCAGTTGGTCAACGGCACCATCAGTGTTTCTTGAACACAACCTGTATCTTCAGACTTTCATGATTTGGGGATAATTATCTCCACAGCAAAATATTTGACAATATATTCTATGTGAAGTATGCTATGCTAGGTACTGGAAATATAAAAATGGATAAGTCAGAATCCTTACCTTAATAAGATGAACAGATATAAAACAGAGGCATTTTAAGAAACATGCCATATAATATGGACAACCACTATAAGAGATTTATGTAGAAAGTGTAATGACAGCTCAAAATAGCAGATCGTGTTCCATACCTTCTATTTGAAATATTTGTTTGGCATTACTCTCCTAAAATACTTCTGAAACTTAAAGAAATTGCACAAATGTCTCCATCTCAATGTTATACTTCAAGAAGGAAGAGATCTAGAGTTGACCAAGAGGGTAACATATGTGGTTCCTGAAATCACTTCCTCCACAGATGCACCTGATGTACAGCTACCCATGCAGCAAGTCTCTCAGAAAGAAATCCATAAACTAACTGAGCAACTCCTACACATCAGGTGAATGAGAAAATACACACATCAAAATAGGTAGGAAAGACTAAGACACACTCTAGCCACAAACCCCAATCCCAGCACAGTGCCGTATAAACAGAAGGGAATCTCCAACTCCCAGCTTCCCTGAGCTGTGAAGGGTTTGGACTGCACACCTAGCACCACAATTTTTATAGCTCCCACCTGAGGCATGGGCCCCCCAAACACACTCTGAAAGTCAGTAGGGCTTGTGTCTACAAGTTCCATATGACTGTAGAAAACAAAGGAGCACTTTCTAAAGAGCACTGGCATAGAGCACTCTCCAAGGCTATTCCCAGGGCTCAGCACAGAAAGAGCAGGCAGAAATAGCACCTCCCAGGGTCTCCCTGAAAGGGATCCATCTCCATACTTTACAGCTGCTGCCTGAGGGTCCAGTTTCTAATTTAATAATATCTAGGTGCTGGCTACAATATTTCCTAGGGACTGAGAAAGCTGGCAGACATTTCCCTACCCTCTCCCTGTGACCCACTCCAACAATAAAAATCGAGTTGCTGTTATCTCCCTGATAAGAGCTTGTGCACACATCTGGTGCCTCAGCTTTTGTGGCTGCTAAAGGGATGGGCCTGCAGATAGTCTTGCTCTGATAGCCTATAGAACTTGCAATTATGAACCCTAAAGGGTAGCTTCAAACAAAAAAGCAGTTGTTTAAGAGTATAAGCACTCATGGGGATATCCCCCCAAAGCTCAGCACAGAGGGAGCAGGCAGAAATGCCCATCTGCCATTATCTCCCTGAAAGTGTTCTGACTACATACTCTACAACTGCTGCCTGAGGGTCTGGATTCTAACTTAGCACTCATCTGTGTGGCTGGCTGTGATCCTCCCAAGACTGGGAAAGCTGGTGGACATTTCCCCTGCCACTAACCCTGATGAACATAGATGTAAAAGTCCTCAGCAAAATATTAATGAATTGAATTCAATGGTGCATCAAAAGGATCATACACCATGATCAAGTCGAATTTATTCCAGGGATGCAAAGATGGTTCAGCATTGGCAAATCAATAAATTTGATACACCACATTAAAAAAACAAGGGATAAAAGTCATATAATAAATTCAATAGATACAGAGAAAGCATTTGAAAAAATTCAACATCCTTTCATGATAAAAACTCTCATTAAACTGGTTATAGAGAGAACATACCTCAACATAATAAAGGCAATTAATGACAAGCCCACAGATAACATTAAACTCAATAATAAAAAGTTTTCTCTAAGATCAACACAGGACACAGATGCCCATTCTCAACACTTTTATTCAACATAGTACTGGAAGTCCTCACTAGAGCAACTGGGCAAGTAAAAGAAAGAAATCCAAAAGAAAGGCATACAGATTGGAAAGAAAGAGATAAAATTATCTCTGTTTCCAGACGACATAATCCTACAGGTAGAAAACCCTAAAGAATCCACCCAAAAAACTGTTAGAAATAATAAACAAAGGCAGTATATTTGCATATTACAAAATCAATATGCAAAAACCAGTTGTGTTTTTATACTAACAATGAACTATCAGAAAGAAATTAAGACAATTCAATTTAAAATAGCATCAAAAAGAATAAAATACTTGGGAATAAATTTAACTAAAGAGATAAAATAGGGTTTCCCTGGTGGCGCAGTGGTTGAGAGTCTGCCTGCCGATGCAGGGGACATGGGTTCGTGCCCCGGTCTGGGAGGATCCCACATGCCGCAGAGCAGCTGGGCCCGTGAGCCATGGCCACTGAGCCTGCACGTCCGGAGGCTGTGCTCCACAACGGGAGAGGCCACAAGAGTGAGAGGCCTGTGTACCGCAAACAAAAAAAAAGAAAGAAAGAAAAAAAAAAGAGATAAAATATCTGTACACTGAAAAGTATAAGACTATGATGAAAGAAATAGAAAATGACACAATTAAATGAAAAGATATTTTGTATTCATGAATTGGAAGAATATTGTTAAAACACCCATACTACCCAAATGGATCTATAAATTCAATGATATCCCTATGAAAACTCTAATGGCATTTTCCACAGAAATAGAAAACACAATCCTAAAATTTGTGTGGAACCATGAAACATCCCAATTAGCCAAAAAACTCTTGAGAAAGAAGAACAAAGCCTGAGTTATAGCTGTAGTAATCAAAGCAGTATGTTATTAGCATTAAAACAGACACACAGATCAAGGGATCAGAAAAGAGAGCCCCTAAATAAACCCATGTATATATGATCAATTTTTGCCAAAGGAGACAAGAATATACAATGTGGAATGGACAGTCTCTTCAATAAACAGTGTTGAGAAAACAGGACAGCCATATGTAAAAGAATAAAACTGGACCCCTATCTTGCACCATACACAAAAATCAGCTCAAAATGGGTTAAAAATTTGAACATAAGACCTGAAACCATAAAATCCCTAGAAGAAAACATAGGGGTAAATTCTTTGACATTGGTCTTGGCAATGACTTTGGGGATTTAACACCATAAGCAAGTCACAAAAGCAAAAATAAACAAGTGGGACTACAACAAACAAAAAAGCTTCTGCACAGCAAAAGAAACTATCAAAAAAATTAAAAGCAACATATGGAATGGCAGAAAAATATCTGAAAACCACATGTCCAATAAGGGTATCTAAAACATACAAGAAATGCATACAACACAAGAGCAAGAAAACAAATAAAAATTGGGCAAAAGCCTGAATTGACTTTTTTTTTTTTCAGAGAAGACATGTAAATGGCCAAAAGGTATGTGGAAAGGTTCTCAATATCATTAGGATATTATGAGGGAAATGCAAATCAAAACAGCAATGAATTATACTTCACACCTATTAGGATGTCTATTACCAAAAAGTCAAGAGATAACAAATGCTGGTGAGGATGTGGAGAAAAGGAAACACTTGTACACTGTTGGTAGGAGAAAAAAGTCCAAAGATAACAAATGCTGGTGAAGATGTGGAGAAAACAGAACACTTGTACACTGTTGGTAGGACTGTAAACTGGTATAGCCACTATGGAAAATAATATGGTGGTTCCTCAAAAATTAAAAACAGAACTACCATGTGATCTAGCTATTTCACTTCTGGGTATATATCCAAAGGATTTTTGTATTCCCATGTTCATTGTAGCTTATTCACAATAACCAAGGTATGGAAACAATCTAAGTGTCCATAAACAAATAAATGGAAAAAGAAAATGTGAGATTATATATATATATACGCATGTGCACATATATATATATCACATTTGCTTTATTCATTTATCAGTGTATGTATACAGTCACACACACGTACACAACATTATTCAGCCTTAAAACTGGAGAAAATCCTCCCATTCGCAACAACATGAATAAACCTGAAGGGCAGGTGAAATAAGCCAGACAGAGGAAGGACAAATACTGTATGGTATCACTTATATGTGGAATCTTTAAAAAAATATCAAGCTCATAGGAACAGAGAATTGAAAAGTGGTTGCCAGGAGCTGGGGCAGGCAGGGGTGGGTGTTGGGAGAAATAGGGAGAGGTAGTAAAAGAGTACAAACTTTCAGTTATAAGATGAATAAGGTCTGAGGATCTAATGTTGGATGTATCGACTATAGTTGATAACACTATGTTGTATAATTGAAATTTACTAAAAGAGTAGAACTTAAATGTTCTCATCAAATAAAAGGTATATATGTGAGGTGATCCATGTGTTATTTAACTCAGTGGGGGGAATCCTTTCACAGTGTATATGTCTATCAAATCATCATGTACATTTTAAATATCTTACAATGTTGTCAATTATATCTCAATAAAGCTGAAAAAGGAAACATATCCATCTTTTTACCTCTCCATAGCAGATGGCATATATAATTATCACATTGTATACTAATTATCTGTGGTTATATATCTGTTTTCCCAGATGATATATTAAAGTCTCAAAAGCAGGTAGCCTATATTAGCCAAGAATAGTAAAGACATCAAACATCATTAAGTGTTCACTGTGTGTTTGTCATAATCAGAGCACTTTTCATAAATTATCTTATTTAATTCTAACTACATCTATTGAAATTGATATTATTATGTCAATACTCTGCATGAGGAAACTCAGAGATATTAAGTCACTGGCATCAAATTACTCAGCTACAAAATTTGCCACTAATCTGTTTGACACTCAAACCTATGTCCTTATCATTACATTGCAGTAGAGGGAAATGTCACATCCTGGGACCAGCAGGAGGCCTTAGGACAGACCTCCAAGTGAAGGTTCTTGGCTTTGAGCAGGAAAGAATTCAAGAGCAAGCCAGAGTAAAGGAAAAGCAAGTTTATTTAGAGAGATACATATTCCATAGGTAGAATGTGGACCATCTCAGAAAGTGAGAGCAGCCCCAAGGCATGAGGTTCTAGGTGTTTATGGGTTAAGTAATTTTATACGCTACTTCAGGGGTCAAGTGGGATTTCTCAGGAATTGGACCACTGCCCACGTTTTGGCCTTTTATGGTCCATTTTGGAACTGTCATGGCATGAGGGGAAGTGATTTTTAGTATTACAATGAAGGTATAATTAGTTAAAGGTCAATGACCAGACTATTCTCAAAGCCAGCTGGTTCCAGCCTGGCTCTTTATCACATCACAACAGCTGCACACTTTCTTCATTATCTAGTGTCTGTGTCCTGCCCCTTTCCCTCCAGTCTCAGTTGCACTGCAGTAATGATTTTTGAACCCTTAACACACTGATAAAGTCAATTAATTGATTGCTTTATACAGTATTTTAAGTTGAAAACTATTTATAATAGGAGTCTTATGTATATTTTGACCTGCAGAGCACAGACATTGAAGATCTTCTAGAAAAGGGAACAATATTTCCCTGGTTCTATAGTAGCAACTGTATATATATTCAAGAAGGTATTTTGGTATGTTACCATTGAGTGACTTTAATATCTTTCCCCAGAATACAGTTGTACACTGAAACAGAACTTCAATATAAAGCATTTAAAACAAGAGAACAGGTTGTAAATAAGATCAGAAATAGGGAATGCAAAGGTATTTGTGTAATAAAAGTGTGGAAAATTCATCTAAGCAGAAGATGCATAATATTTTGGATTTAATTTTATTTTACATTTTTGTCTCTTCTTATTTAATCATTCTCTTGGATGCTCTAGAATTAGCTTGGTGATTAAAAAAAGAAAGTTTGGTGTCAGAAATGGAAAAACATAGCTGCTTTGGGTCCTGAACTCAGACCAAGAGTTAAGTTTTTCAAAGAACTACTACTTCCTTTACATAGAAGTGCATAGCTGACTTGAGCCACTTCTTTCCTGTTTTATTCTTTTTCTTCACACATGATGTGACATCTGAGAGTGAGCCTTCTTGTGTCTGATGTGATGCAAACTGTATCAGATAATTGTAATTGATACTTATTGAGCAACTGAGATGCTTAGGATCAAGTGATCGGATTTGTTCAGTTTCTTGTGAACAATCTGCCAGGAGTTATTCAATTCCAGGTGTCCCCCTGATATAGTGCTAAGGACTTCATCTTGTGGTGGCTTAATATTAAATTTTAAAAATAAGGTGGTGATAATCATTACTTCCTTTGAGACATCAATGGAAAAATATATGCCAAATACTCTGACCAGCTTAGGTAAAAGATCCAGCTACTAGAGAGCTGCAACTACTTTCATGCAAATGGCCATTTTACTTACACCGGTTATATTTTAGTAAAGCAAGCTTACTTGGAAAATTCCCAGAATGTATTCAAACAGATTCTTAGAGTTTTAGACATTCAGTTTTCAATTTGATTTTCTGACACTATTTCATTAATGTTCATAATCTTGCTTTCTTTACCCTATAAGCTTTGTAGAAGAAGGCATATGTGTTACAGAACCAAACTTGGGTCCATTCACCCATGCTCAATCTACTGACACTGGGTTGTAGTGAAGGAAAGTGCAGCATTTGTTATAAGGAAAATGGGTGGCTCATGCTCAAAAACCCAGAACTCCCCAATGCGTTTCAGCAAGGCATTTTTAAAGGTCAGGTTAGGGAGTGGGGTTCTCAGGGTATGTGATCAGCTCATGCACAATTGATTGGTTGATGGTGAGGTAACAGGGACGTATCACAGGGTTAGACATCATCAATCCTTATGCTTCAGTAGGCCTAGGCCTGAGGGCTATGTGCTCATGGTCATCAAGTAGTTAATGTCTAATGTTATTGTCTTCCTTTTGGTGGGGGTTTTAGCATCTATACAAGTCAGGAAATTTGCATCAGACACTGTTATCTAGGTACTTCAGAGAGGGGCTAAAACAAAGGATATGGGAGAGGGGTATGTCCCGGGAAGACCCCATAGGGTCCTGCCTGGTTACACTTGGAATTTGGAGCCAGAGAGATTTGGACCAGAAATGAAGTTCCCACTCTTACCAGGTATCACAGATATGGTTCATAGTCAAGGAATAGTCTCAAGGAATCCTTTTCCTCACCTGCAAGTTTAGAACATGTATATAAATAACCTGGTAAAGGGCACAGCCTCAGTAGCACCCCCAATAAATGATATTTTGATACTTACTCTTTTGTACTGAAGTCACGGAAGGAAAGTGAAAAATGATGTGAGGTAGAAAAATAATTGAGATTCAAAAGAACATTAAGGGGAGCAGAATTTGCCACCGCAAAATATGCCTTTTTGGCAAAAGCATTATTTTAGTCTGATTATTTTTAAGAAAATGCAGACACAGGAAAATCTCTAAAAACTGAGTAGAAATTACCCTTTTGTAAGAGACATTTATAAGAAAAATTTCCATTTGTGAGGGTGTTTTCCTTTCTGTACCAGGAAGAGGAGGGTGACTAAACTCTAGAAACTCTTATCATTTGAGAAGCAAAGACCTACATCTACAATACCAACCTAACCCTGTTTACTGTGTTTGCCTGATAATCCCCCATAACTGACTCTCCTCACACCCAACATCTTTCTTTTGTCTTTAGCTTAAGATTGTTTTTAGGTGACAGCTTGGGCCATTTCAGTATCTCCCATGTAAAAATTAGGTATAAATGTTATTAAACTTCTATTTGTCACCTACTAATGTGATTTTTGTTGTTATTACAGTGGAGTCTCAGCCAAGAATCTAGAAGGGTAAAGGGAAAATTATTTTTTCTTCCCCTACAATGTAAAGATGTGATTACTGGGCTTCCCTGGTGGCGCAGTGATTGGGAGTCTGCCTGCCGATGCGGGGGACGTGGGTTCGTGCCCTGGTCCGGGAGGATCCCACATGCCATGGAGCGGCTGGGCCCATGGGCCATGGTCGCTGGGCCTGCATGTCCGGAGCCTGTGCTCTGCAACAGGAGAGGCCAGAGCAGTGAGAGGCCCGCGTACCACAAAAAAAAAAAAAGATGTGATTCTTTCATGCAATGAAAGTGCATTTTAATCACCTTAGTAATTCTATTCATCAGAATATACAGACAATTACAATATTGAGTAAAAAATCATTAGCATTTAGCACTCTACATTGTGTCAAAGATTGAACATTATCTTCAAAACTCTGAAAAAAAAAAAAGACTATGTGGGTTTCAATCCCAAAATAACCTCCAGGGAGAAGAAAGATGTTAGGGAGGAATTACATAATTAACACTGCAACCAAACCAATACCCAGGCTGCTCATACCTACACCTTGGGTTAAATTTCCAAATCCTGATTCCAGTTCCCTTCCTGAATACAGTAAGTCCCCTACCTATGAACCTTGAAGCTGTGAACTTTCAAAGATGTGAATGTGCTTTTGCATGTCTAATCACATAAGTTAGTTCATATGTCTGGTGTACATTGTCACGAGTGTGCATCCTATACAAGTGGTTATGCTTTTGTGTACTTTAAAGTACAGTAGTGTATAGAGTACAGTAGTACAGTATCTTTATTTCAAGCCCAAGATGTTCAGAAGCAAGAGTAAATGCAGCAGTGATGTAGCTGGTACTAAGAAGCACCAAGCGATAACAATACAAACAAAAGTGAAAATAACTGAGAGAGTGGAGTGAGGCAAAAAGATGGTAGACGTTGCTTGTTCATATAACATGAACTCTTCAACCATGATTCTAAAAAAACAAGGACAAGATCACGGAACATGTGAAGTCTTCTGTGCTGATGATGTTGACAGTAATATTTTAGAAGCTGGAAAAGTGATGGAGGAGATGTGTGGATGCAAGATCAACATCAGCATTGAGTCTGCTCAGCTTAATAACGCTAATTCAAGAGAAAGCTAAAAGCCTTTATGAAGACTTGAAGAGGAAACATAGCGAAGTATCAGAGGGCACATCTTTTAATGCCAGCCATGGCTGGTTTCATCATTTCAAGTCTAGAGCCAACTTTCACAACATAAAAGTAAGTGGCGAGACAGCAAGTGCAGATACGGTAGCTGTCTGGGAATTTCCTGAAACACTTCAATAAATTATTGATGAAAGTATGTATTTACCTGAGCAGGTTTTTAATGTGGATGAGACAGGACTATTCTGGAAGAGGATGCCAGACCAAAGTTATATCAGTAAGGAGGAAAAGTTGATGCCAGAATATAAAGCAGCGAAGCATAGGATAAATCTGCTGTTTGGTGGCAATGCTTCTGGTGATATGAAGCTGAAGCCTCTCTTAGTTTATTATTCAGAGAACCCAAGAGGCCTTAAAAACATAGCTGAAGAGTAACCTCAAAGCCTGTGTTACACAGACCATTTTCCAGGATGTTTTTTTCTGCCACTTTATCCTGGAGGTAGCGAAATATTACTTGGCGAAGGACATCCCATTCAACATTCTTTTGCTGCTCAGCAATGCTCTGAGTCACCCCTCATTCATGGACGACTTTCATCTCAGTGTCAAAGTAGTTCATCTGCCACCGAATACTACGTCACTCATTCAACTTATGGACAAGGGAGTTATAGTGACTTTCAAGAAATATTATTAATTTCACACTTTGTCAGACAGTAAAGGCAAGTGATGAATAAGGAACAAAATTGCAACAATTTTGGAAGGACTATAACATCTACAAGACCATAAAAAACATCGACTTTGCTTTGTGTGAGGTTACAGCCATCACAATGAGTGGGGTTTGGAAGAACTTTTGCCCACAGTTTGTCCACCATTTTCGTGGATTTGAGAAGATAGATGAGGAGTCCAAAGAGATCTTCAACAACTTAATTATCCTCAGTGAGAAGCTGGAGCTATACCTGCAAGAGGATGACTTCACTGAACTCCTTGCTGTGCAATAAGAGGAGCTTACTAATGAAGACCTAATGGAATTGGTGACCCAGAGAAAGGACCAAGAGAGACAAGAGGAAGAAGAAGTAACCGAAGAACAGAAGAGATTCATGATGCAGGAAATGGCAAGGGGATTGTCTTTATTTGAGGAGGCACAGGACCCAAATGTAGAATGGTCCACGAAGGTTGCAGCAGCCTTTCAGAATGCAATCCAGGACAACAATGTCATCTATGATGAGAAAAAAAGAGCTACTACGCAGACATCACTGGATAGTTTTTGCAAGAGGGTAGATAGAATTGAATCCAGCAAGGAACCAGAACCTGTGCTATCAATGTCAGGTGTGAGTGAAATTGCAGCTTGCCCTCCATCTCCTATTGATGATGATCCTTCAGCTCTACCATGTCCCACCTCCTCTCCCTCCTCCAGTCAGTAACTCTTCTTGCCTGTTCACTTGATGCCAACCCCTGTATGCCAGCTGCTACTTACTTTTCAAGGTACTGTACTATAAGGTTAAAAATTGTGTTTGTTTTTTATGTATTATATGTGTGAAAAGAATTATAAACCTATTACAATACAGTACTATATAGCCAATTATGTTAGCTGGATACCTAGGCTAACTTTGTTGGACTTATGAACAAATTGGACTTATGAACTCACTCTCATTTGTATGTAGGGGGTTTACTGTATGATTCTGATGTCTTTGCTTCACTCTCTGCAGGTTGTCCTGCTTCCTGCTTTTAGATCCTGAGTTAAGCCATGTTTATTCATAAACAGTACGTACAGCCCTTTTGCTACTTCTTTATTCCCCATCCCCAAAGTCGCTTCAATATATATATATATATATATTTTTTCCCTTTGTAGGCAAGCTGTGAGTTACATAAGGTAATGGGTATATTCCCATATACAGAGAATCACAATTAGACATAGAAGATGGAAGATCTTAACCAAAGTAGTAAATAAGTATCAGAGCTTAGATATAAATCTAGGTCTTCTAACTCTAAAACCAAACTTAACTCATTATACTACTCTGTCTCAATGTATGTAAGGAAGATATTTATCACAGCTAGTAATACAAAGGGATAACAACTCCTTTTTCCCCTTAATGTACCAGGTAGAAGAAAAAATAAATGTTTCCATACAGAGTATTCATTTATAAAGGGAACTTGTTGCTGTTAAGAGCAGCAAAAATATAAATCATTCACATACAGTACATTTAGCATTAACTCAATGAATAAGAAGCAGCCTTTATCCAGTATAGACTAATGGCTCTGGGATATTTCCTGGGAAAATATGCTACCTTCTGAAAACAGGCACTATTACTCTGAATTAACAGTACAATCCTTCTATTTAAAAGAGGACTTGTTCTAGGGCTTCCCTGGTGGTACAGTGGTTGAGAGTCCACCTGCCGATTCAGGGGACATGGGTTCATGCCCCAGTCCGGGAAGATCCCACATGCCATGGAGCGGCTGGGCCCGTGAGCCATGGCCGCTGAGCCTGTGCGTCTGGAGCCTGTGCTCTGCAACGGGAGAGGCCACAACAGTGAGGGGCCCGCGTACCGAAAAAAAATAAAAAAAATAAAAAATAAATAAAAGAGGACTTGTTCTAAAGAAGCCTGTGACATTTAAAGAGAAAGCACACATTAGGATTAATTGGACAAGACACAGCTTGATCATTGTTATGGAAAATACAGTGTCTGATTCTCTTCCAGGTGAGATGCTAAGACTGGAGACAAAATACCATGAAAAATGTTCTCAATGAATCCAAAGGATTTAATATGCATTATGTCAACTGGAAAAAAAAAATGCAAAACCTAAAAGTTGAGAATTATGTTTTATTTGGCAGAAAAAACTGAAAACTTAAGCCCAGGACACAGCATCTCAGATAGCTCTAAGGTACTACTCTGAAGAGGAAAGGGAGGAGCCAGGATATATAGGGATTTTTGCAACAAGACCAGGCAGTTGGAACATCAAAAGATTACTGTTAATTAAAGAAAACCAGATATCTCAAGTTAAGGAATGTAGTGTTTTTCTATGTATGGGAAGATGCAAGAGTCTGGGGCCACTGAAATCATTCCTTTGATATGCACCTCAGCTATCTGAAGCCAGCATCTTGTGCTTTCTCATCCTGAGTCTCCTCAGGGTACACTGCTGGGGGTGCCTGCAGTGGTTGACTGCTAGATGGCAGGGCATTCTATTTCTACTCTGAGTTCCCTCACAGCTCAATGTCCAGGCAGCTATAGGGTGATGGCTTGATGGCTGCAACATCCTTTGTTTACTGATATGGCAGGCAATATATTTTTATTGATAACAGTCTTAAACAGGAGACTAAATTGTGTATTTTTGTTATGATCATTGATCATATGCTGACTTGCAAATTCAAATACTCTATCACCTAAGAAATATATATAAAACCCAATTAAATCATCATCAAGAAAGAAAGAAAACTGATAAAATGCTGCAAGACATTGAAGCTATATGAAGTGTACTTGTGGGTTCATTTTACTCTTCCCTCAATTGCTTTGTATGTTTGACATTTTCCATAGTAAAAATTTTTTAAAGTAAGAAGAAATGTTCTGGGCCTTCCCTGGTGGCACAGTGGTTGAGAGTCCGCCTGCCGATGCAGGGGACACAGGTTCATGCTCCAGTCCGGGAAGATCCCACATGCCGTGGAGCAGCTGGACCCGTGAGCCAAGGTCACCGAGACTGCACGTCCAGAGCCTGTTGCTCTGCAATGGGAGAGGCCACAACAGTGAGAGGCCTGTGTACTGCAAAAAAAAAAAAGAAATGTTCTCTGAACCCCCAAGTCCCATTTGCTTTAATTTTCTAACTGTAAACTTAAAAAAATATTATTAAAAATATTGTAAAATTGAAAATGTTGAAGAGGAAAAGAATAAAAATACTTTGGGGGAACATCAAGATGGCAGGGAAGTAGGACATGGAGATCACCTTCCTCCCCACAAATACATGAAACATATGTCTACATGTGGAACAGCTCCTATAGAACACCTACTGAATACTGACAGAAGACCTCAGACCTCAGACTTCCCAAAAGGTAAGAAACTCCCCATGTACCTGGGTAGGGCAAAAGAAAAAAAACAGAGACAAAAGAATAGGAATGGGACCTGCACCCCTGGAAGGGAACTGTGAAGGAGGAAAAGTTTCCACACACTAGGAAGCCACTTCACTGTCAGAGATGGGGGCTGGGCAGGGGGGGAAGCTTCAGAGCCATGGAGGAGAGCACAGCAACAGGGGTGCAGAGGGAAAAGTGGAGAGATTCCTGCACAGAGGGTCAGTGCCAACTAGCACTCACCAGCCTGAGAGGCTGGTCTGCTCACATGCCAGGGCAGGTGGAAGTTGGGAGCTGAGGCTCAGGCTTTGGAGGTCAAATCCCAGGGAGAGGACTGGGGTTGGCTGCGTGAACACAGCCTGAAGGTGGCTAGTGCACCACAGTTAGCCAGGAGGGAGTCTGGGGAAAAATCTTGGACCTGCCTAAGTGTCAAGAGACCATTGTTTCAGGGTTCATGAGGAGAGGGAATTCCTTTCCCATGTTCCCACAGTAGGCAGAGGACGGCCTAAGCAAGGTCCAGAGATGGGCATGAGCCACAGCTATCAGCTTGGACCCCAGAAATGGGCATGAAATGCTAAGGCTGCTGCTGCTGCTATCAAAAATCCTGTGTGCAAACACACACACACACACCACCCCCAAGAGCCTGTGCAGCCACCACTGCCAGAGTCCTGTGATCCAGGCACAACTTCCCTGGGAGAAAACATGGTGCGCCTCAGCCTGTTGCAACATCATGTTGGCCTCTGCCGCCGCAGGCTCACCTCACATTCCAATTATGACTACTGTACCCCTCCCTTCCCCTGGCCTCAGTGAGCCAGAGTCCCCTAATCAGCCACTGCTTTAACCCCCTCCTGGCAGGGTAGTGAAAAGATGCCTTAGGGTGACGTATAGGCAGAGGTGGGGCCAAAACAAAAGCTGAAACCCAGGAGCTGTGTGAACAAAGAGAAAGGGAAGTTTCTCCATGCAGCCTCAAAAGCAACAGATTAAATCCTCACGATCAACTTGAGGTACCCTCAACTGTGGAATACCTGAATAGAAAACAAGTGTTCCCAAAATTGAGGATGGTGACTTTAGGAGCAACTGTAGACCTGAGGTTTGCTGTCTTCAACTGATTTCTTTCTGATGTTTATGTTTATCATAGTTTAGTTTTTAGTGTTTGTTATCAGTGGTGGATTTCTTTATTGTTTTGGTTGCTCTTTTCTCATTTTTTAAAATTATTATTATATTTTTAAGTTAATTTTTTTTTCTTTCTTTTTTCTCTCCCTTTCTTCCGAGCCATGTACCTGATAGGGTCTTGGTGTTCTGGCCTGGTGTCAGGCCTGAGCCTCTGAGGTGGGAGAGTCGAGTTCAGGACATTGGACCACCAGAGACCTCCCATCCCCATGTAATATGAATCAGCGAGAGCTCACCCAGAGATCTCTGTCTCAACACTAAGACCCAGCTCCACTCAGCAGCCAGCAAGCTCCAGTACTGGATACACCATGCCAAACAACTAGCAAGACAGGAACACAACCCGACCCATTAGCAGAGAAGCTTCCTAAAATCACGATAAGGTCACAGACACACCAAAACACCACTGGACTCTGTGTTGCCCACCAGAAAGAAAAGATCCAGCCTCATCCACCAGAACACAGGCACCACTCCCCTCCACCAGGAAGCCTACACAAGAGACTGAACCAACCTCACCCACTGGGGGCAGACATCAAAAACAATGTAAACTATGAACATGCAGCCTGCTAAAAGGAGATCACAAACAGAGTAACTCAAACAAAATGAGAAGATAGAGAAATATGCATGAGATGAGGAGCAAAGGAAAAACCCACCAGACCAAAAAAATGAAGAGGAAATAGGTAGTTTACCTGAAAAATAATTCAGAGTAATGACAGTAAAGATGATCTGAAATCTTGGAAATAGAATGCAGAAAATAAAAGAAATGTTTAACAAGGACCTAGAAGACCTAAAGAGCAAACAATGATGAACAACACAATAAAAGAAATTAAAAATTCACTAGAAGGATCAATAGCAGAATAACTGAGGCAGAAGAACAGATAAGTGACCTGGAAGATAAAATAGTAGAAATAACTACAACAGAGCAGAATAAAGATAAAAGAATGAAGAGAATTAAGGACAGTCTCAGAGACCTCTGGGACAGCATTAAATGCATAAACATTTAAATTATAGGGGCCCCAGAAGAAGAAGAGGAAAAGAAAGGGTCTGAGAAAATATTTGAAGAGATTATAGTTGAAAACCTCCCTAATGTGGGAAAGGAAATAGTCAATCAAGCCCTGGAAGTGCAGACAGTCTCATAGAGGATAAATCCAAGGAGAAACAGGTCAAGACACATATCAATCAAATTATCAAAATTTAAATTAAAAGAAAAAATATTAAAAGCAGCAAAGGAAAAGCAACAAATAATATACAAGGGAATCACCATAAGGTTTTTAGCTGATTTTTCAGCAGAAACGCTTCAGGGCAGAAGGGAGTGGCAGGACATATTTAAAGTGATGAAATGGAACATCCTACAACCAAGATTACTCTACCCAGCAAGGTTCTCATTCAGATTCGATGGAGAAATTAAAAACTTTACAGACAAGCAAAAGTTAAGAGAATTCAGCACCACCAAACAAGCTTTACAACAAATGCTAAAAAAACTTCTCTAGGAGGGCTTCCCTGGTGGTTCAGTGGTTGAGAGTCCACCTGCAGATGCAGGGGACACAGGTTCATGTCCCAGTCTGGGAAGATCCCACATGCCACAGGCCGGCTGGGCCCGTGAGCCATGGCCGCTGAGCCTGCGCGTCTGGAGCCTATGTTCCGCAACGGGAGAGACCACAACAGTGAGAGACCTGTGTACCACAAAAAGAAAACAAACAAGCAAACAAACAAAAAACTTCTCTAGGAAACACAAGAGAAGAAAAAGACCTACAAAAACAAAAACAATTAAGAAAATGATAATAGGAAAATACATATTGATAATTACCTTTAATGGGAATGGATTAAATACTCCAACCAAAAGACAGACTGGGTGAACAGATACAAAAACAAGACCCATATATATGTTGTCTACAAGAGGTCCACTTCATACCGAGGAACACATACAGACTGAAAGTGAGAGGAAGGAAAATCATATTCCATGCAAATGGAAATCAAAAGAAAGTTGGACAATACTCATATCAGAAAAAAATAGACTTTAAAATAAAGACTATTACAAGAGACAAAGAAGGACACTACATAACGATCAAGGGATCAATCCAAGAAGAAGATATAACAATTATAAATATTTATGCACCCAATATAGGAGCAGCTCAATGCATAAGGCAAATGCTAAAAGCCATATAAAGGGAAATCAACAGTAACACAATAACAGTAGGGGACTTTAACACCTCACTTTCATCAATGAACAGATCATCCAACATGAAAATAAATAAGGAAAAAAAAGCTCTAAATGACACATTAGACAACATGGACTTCATTGTTATTTACAGGACATTCTATCCAAAAACAACAGAATAGTTTCTTCTCAAATGCTCATGGAACATTCTCCACAATAGATCATATCTTGGGTCACAAAAGAAGCCTTGGTAAATTTAAGAAAAATTAAAATTATATCAAGTATCTTTTCCAACCACAATGCTGTGAAACTAGATATCAATTACAGTAAAAAAAAAAAAGTAAAAAAATACAAATACATGGAGGCTAAACAATATGCTACTAAAATAACCAAGAAATCACTGAAAATCAGAGAGGAAATCAAAAACATCCAAGAAACAAATGATAATTAAAACAAAATGACCCAATACCTATGGGATGCAGCAAAAGCAGTTCTAAGAGAGAAGTTTATAGCAATACAATCCTACCTCAAGAAACAAGAAAAATCTCAAATAAACAACCTAACCTTACAAATAAAGTAATTAGAGAAAGAATGAAAAAACAAAGAAGCCAAACTTAGGAGAAGGAAAGCAATCATAAAATCAGATCAGAAGTAAATTTTTAAAAATGAAGGTAAGAGTAGCAAAGATCAATAAAACAAATAGCTGGCTTTTTAAGAAGATAAAAAAAAAATTGATAAACCATTAGGGCATCAAGAAAAAAAAGAAGAAGACTCAAACAGAATTAGAAATGAAAAAGAAATAACACTTGACACTGCACAAATACAAAGAATCATCAGAGATCACTACAAGCAATTTTATGCCAATAAAATGGACAACCTGGAAGAAATGGACAAATTCTTAGAAAACCACAACCTGCCGAAAGTGAACTAGGAAGAAATATAAAATATAAACAGACTAATCACAAGCACTGAAAGTGAAACAGATTAAAAATCATCCAACAAACACAAGTCCAAGACCAGATGGCTTCACAGGTGAATTCTATCAAACATTTGAAGAAGAGATAGCACTTATCCTTCTCAAACATGTCCAAAATATAGCAGAGGGAGGAACACTCTTAACCCCATTCTATGACGCCACCATCACACTTATACCAAAACCAGACAAAGATGTCACAACAAAAGAAAACTAAGGGCAACAGCACTGATGAACATAGATGCAAAAATCAACAAAATACTAGCAAAGAGAATCCAACAGCACATTAAAAGGATCATACACCATGATCAAATGGGGTTCAGGCCAGGAATGCAAGGATTCTTCAATATACACAAATCAACATGATACACCAAATTAACAAATTGAAGGATACATACCATATGATAATCTCAATAGATGCAGAAAAAGCATTTGACAAAATTCAACACCAATTTATGAAAAAAACTGTCCAGAAAATAGGCATAGAGGGAACTTACCTCAACATAATAAAGGCTATATATGACAAAATAACAGCCAACATCATTGTCAATGGTGAAAAACTGAAACCATTTCCTCTAAGATCAGGAACAAGACAAGGTTGCCCACTCTCACAACTATTACTCAACATGGTTTTGGAAGGTTTAGCCAGAGCAATCAGAGAAGAAAAAGAAATAAAATGAATCAAAATCAGAAAAAGAAGTAAACCTGTCACTGTTTGCAGATGACATGATACTATACATAGAGAATCCTAGCCATGCTACCAGAAAACTGCTAGAGCTAGTCAATGAATATGGTAAGGTAGAAGGATACAAGATTAATGCACTAAAATCTCTTGCATTCCTATTCACTAATGACAAAAAATCTGAAAGAGAATTTAAGGAAACACTCCCATTTACCATTGCAACAGAAAGAATAAAATACCTTGGAATAAATCTACCTAAGGAGATAAAAGACTTGTATGCAGAAAACTATAATACACTGATGAAAGAAATTAAAGACGATACAATCAAAAGGAGAGATATACCAAGTTCTTGGATTGGAAGAATCAACATTGTGGAAATGACTATACTACCCAAAGCAATCTACAAATTCAATGCAATCCCTATCAAAATACCAGTGGCATTTTTCACAGAACTAGAACAAAAAATTTCACAATTTGTATGGAAAAACAAAGGACCCCGAATAGCCAAAGGAATCTTGAGAAAGAAAAACAGAGCTGGAGGAATCAGACACCCTGAGTTCAGACTATACTACAAAGCTATAGT
This sequence comes from Lipotes vexillifer, assembly GCF_000442215.2. Classification (NCBI taxonomy): domain Eukaryota; kingdom Metazoa; phylum Chordata; class Mammalia; order Artiodactyla; family Lipotidae; genus Lipotes; species Lipotes vexillifer. The sequence continues at coordinate 2,756,043 of NW_006774049.1, read as the reverse complement.
AATCAAGACATTATGGTACTGGCACAAAAACAGAAGTATAGATGATTGGAACAGGATAGAAAGCCCAGAGGTAAACCCACACACATATGGTCACCTTATTTTTGATAAAGGAGGCCAGAATATACAATGGAGAAAAGACAGCCTCTTCAATAAGTGGTGCTTAGAAAACTGGACAGCTAAATGTAAAAGAATGAAATTAGAACACTCCTTAAAACAATACACAAAAATAAACTCAAAATGGATTAAAGACCGAAATGTAAGGCCAGATAGCATAAAACTCTTAGAGGAAAACATAGGCAGAACACTCTATGACATAAATCACAGCAAGATACTTTTTGACCCACCTCCTAGAGAAATGGAAATAAAAATGAAAATAAGCAAATGGGACCTAATGAAACTTAAAAGCTTTTGCACAACATAGGAAATAATAAACAAGACTAAAAGACAGCCCTCAGAATGGGAGAAAATATTTGCAAATGAAGCAACTGACAAGGAATTAATCTTCAAAATTATCAAGCAGCTCATGCAGCTCAATATCAATAAAAAAAAAAAACCCAGTCCAAAAATGGGCTGAAGACCTAAATAGACATTTCTCCAAAGCAGATATACAGATTCCCAACAAACACATGAAGGGATGCTCAACATCACTAATCATTAGAGACCTGCAAATCAAAACTACAATGAGGTATCATCTCACACCCGTCAGAATCTCCATCATCAAAATATCTACAAGCAATAAATGTTGGAGAGAATTTCGAGAAAAGGGAACACTCTTGCACTGTTGGTGAGAATGTAAATTGATATAGACACTATCAAGAACAGTATGGAGGTTCCTTAAAGAACTAAAAATAGAATTACCATATGACCCAGCAATCCCACTACTGGACATATACCCAGAGAAAACCATAATTCAAAAGGCACATGCACCCCAATGTTCATTGCAGTACTATTTACAATATCCATGTCATAGAAGCAACTAAGTACCATTGACAGATGAGTGGATAAAGAAGATATTGTACATATATACAATGGAATATTACTCAGCCATAAAAAGGAACAAAATTGGATCATTTGTTGAGATGTGTATGGATCTAGAGACTGTCATACAGAGTGAAGTAAGTCAGAAAGAGAAAAACAAATATTATATATTAACACATATATGTGAAACCTAGAGAAATGGTGCAGATGATCCAGTTTGCAGGGCAGAAATTGAGACACAGATGTAGAGAACAAATGTATGGACACCAAGGGGAAAGTGGCATTTGGGTGGGGGTGGGGGTGTGATTAATTGGGCGATTGGGATTGACATGCATTCACTGATGTGTATTAAATTGATGACTAAGAAAAAAAAAAAAAGACAAGTGAGTCTCTTACACTACTTTTTTTCTCATCAGCAAATGGAATTAATAATGCCTGGCTCTGCACATTTCAAAGCTAGATGAAATACTAAATTTCAGGAAAATGGTATTATAGTGAGGATTAAATATGTTTACTCTGAGAATAATAAGTATAATTTGTTGAACATCTAACCTATCCTAAATATTTTACAGAACTGGTCTCTGATCTTTTCAACAATCCTCCAGACTGCTATTTGTAAACTCCACTTTGCAAGTTTAGTATGTTTCTCTGGTGATACAGTTAATAATTGCTGGACTTGAAATGAAATCCTTATCTTTGTCTCTCCAATTCTTTCCACCTTACCATGTTGTCTCCCTTGAAACAATGAGGAAATTACCAAAGTACAAGTACATTCTATTACTTCAAATTTCTTGATTAATGGATTTTAGGCCAGAGAAAATTACTCGTCAGAAGTAACAGATAAAGAAAAACGTGCAATCTCCAATCCTGTTTGTCTCATTTCTGTTTTCCTCTTAATGATTCATAACAATACAAATTATTGAAAATATCTTTGATCCTTGAATAAGAAAGCAGGAGGAAAAAAATCCCCAGGCCTTTTATTATCCCTATTTATGCAACATGTAACGTCATTTAAGTACCCCCAAACAATCACAAAGGTAGTTATTTAATTGTAATTTTGCTGCATTGTTAGCAGACTTCTTTGTGTCATTTGCTTCTTAAATGAAGAGACTGTATCAACAGTGAAACCAGGTGGCAAACTGGCATTTGGGCTGCAGTTCATTAAGATCTGAGTGGCAGGGGAACTCTAGCACATTTAAAATTCTCCATTTGAATTTTTATCACTTAATATTGACAGTCATTTAAAGATAAAGTCATAAATCAGTAGGCAGTACTAGGGAGCCACCTACTGGAATAACTAGCTGGGTTTTGCTGCCATGGTTGCAAAAAATATAAATTCACTTAATATTAATTCAATTATGAATTTGTCAAATTCAGATTTCTTTACACTAAATATACATATTTTTCACAAAAACTTTCCAGCTAAACTTGGAAATGACAAAGACAGCATTATTACAAAAGAAGGCAGAAGTCTTCAGGAAAGGAAAGAAAGGAAATATTCATTGAACATTAATATGTGATTGAAATGTGAAAATAAAATAGGTAACAGAGAAATTCCAAATGTAAGGCCAATTGGCCCGAGGCAGGGGAACACAATCAGATTCACAGGTTGCATCTGACCTGGAAATTCCCCGGACCACCCAGTTCCAGGAACTCACCTGGGGACCTTGCACCTGGCCCAGTCTTCCCGCCTTTCGAGGGGCGGGACTAGCGGTCCCCCAGGATACCCGAAAAGACCACCAAATAAGGAATACCCTGCACCCGCCCAGATTCACCACACCCCTTTCCCCTCTTCCCCTATAAAATCTTGCCCAACCCACGCCCGGGTGCGACTTCTCTGGCCCTTTCCTCTCGGACCAGTGAACCTGGCCCGGGAGCGCTCCCTAATAAAGCTCACTTGAAGCTTTCCTCTCTTTCGCGGTGCCGTTTGTTAAGATCCGACCTTACACCAAAGACACCAGTGAAATTGTTAAAATTAGGTTATCTATTGTTTCAAGATTATTTCTCTTTAATTTGTCAAGGATGTTCAGCCTAATAATTGTTTTACCCAGGTATCATACTTAAATGGCAACTTATTTAAATGATAATATTTTCATTAATATGAAGATGTATTTTTTTTTAAAAAAAAACCTACTAGCATTAAAGGAAAAACAGTAGATCTAATTTGGGATCAAGTGATGCAGACTTTTCTTCTCCTCTTCTAAGATGTCTGAAATCAATCTCCGTTAAAACGTATTACCTACAATTCTGGGTGCTGATAAAGCAAAGAATTTAGCTGAGAGATGATTAGCATAGTATTTTCCCCCTGACTGTGTTGTTCAAAAGTCTGTGCTAAATATAGCTATCCATTTTCCTGTCTTTGCTGTACTGTGTGTAGAGTGAACATGAAAGACATGTTCTTTGATGATGCTTTTAGGTTGCCTAAGGGTCACCATTTTAATATGCTCTGTGTGTATAGCATGGAAACAGTAAAAACAAGATATGAAAGATTGTTCTGAATATGAACTATTTTCAACCAAGACAGATGGAGTTATTTTCCTTGCTGATTCCCTATTATCAGTTTGTTTTTTATCACTATCTTCATTCTCTAAAGAATAACATGCCTAAAAAGTCCATTTAATTGAGGATTCCAGTTAATCAAGGCTATGATTTTATATAAACACAAGCACTTTCATGATGGTAGGAGCCTTAAGTAATATGGGTAAGCAAGGATAATTCCATAACTACTCTGTTGGGCTGACAGTGTTTGATAATTCCTGTGCCAAATACAGTTGCTTTATTCTAAAGAACTTCCTTTGACTTACATTGGTAAATCCTTGGCTGAAGCCTTGGTATATTCTAATACCAAGTCATTTGCCTTAACTTATTTGATACGTAACAAACATGAAAGATGTGATTCTTATTATCTTCACTCTACAGGTGAGTAAGTGAAGTTCAGAGAAGTTAAGTAAATTGTACCCTGCCACATCCTAGTGAATACCTAAGGAAAGATTCAAGTTCCTGACAAGACCACACTGAATCCAAAAGTTTATCCAAATTCTTAAAAAGAGCAAAACACTTTTGTGTGTTCGTAGTGCCCCCTTTTCCTTGTGCTTGTCATATTATAAGTGTCTTTTATTTCTCCCCAAAGTCTGTAAGCTTCTCCAAATGGTAAACTCCTTTTTACTTCTTAAATATTCTCAGAAGTTGGCACAAAACCTGATATCCATAGTAGATGATAAATTAGTGCTAGTTGAATAAGTATTTACTGGAGAAGATTTTCTTTTCCTTCAACGATATAAATGCAATCTTATGTTTAGTTATACTTACATTTCATGGAGTAGGGTAATTTATAATGAGAAGGGAATGGGACATGATGTACAATGAAGCCCTACTATGTCAAGTCCCATGAAAGTATCTTCAATTCAAGCCTGCAGGGGATATAATATTATACCTACATTAGAGGCAAAAAAACAGAAAGACATAGTGGTTAAGTAACTTGCTCAAAGTCACCCAAAGCACCCTAGATGTTTCTCAGCTTTTTCTCATCTCCTTCAATGATTCTTTTTCACTTTCATAGTCTCAACTATCAATCATCTCTATGGAAGTGACTACCAAACTTACACCTATCTCTCCTCAATATCTCACAATCTTAAACTGCATTTGTAGTCTTATATATTCTCAAGAAATAGTTATGGAATTACTGTTTAAATAAATACCTACTAAGTTCCAGGCACTGTATTCACTTTTGGATATCTACAATGAGCCAAACCACCTTTTTCTGCCTTCAAAGACTCTCAGGCTAATAAAGAGTTGAGCAATACACTCTATTAGGAAATCCATGAACAAACAGGGTTTAGTGACAAAGTAAGCAAGGAAGGAGTCTCTGAGGAGTTAAAAATTAAGTTGAGGCCTGAAAGATGCAAAAGAATCAACTATGCAAAGAGTGAGAATAAAAGTGGTCCAAAGAAAAGGAAGACCCTCAAGCAGAGAAGACTGATGCAGATTTTAAGAACTAAACGTTTGCCTCTGTGCCTGGACATAACTGGAATCTCCTAAGGAACTTCAAGCAGGGCCTTAAAATACTCCATTTTATGATTTAAAAAATATTCTGACTGCAATGTGAGGAAGACCTCAGAACCGAGCAAGAGTGGAAGTAGAAAGAATCATTAGATGACTTTTTCAGGAGTCCAAGCATAAGATAACTGTGCCTGGGCCCTGATGGAGTACAGATGGAGAAAAACAGAGATTAAACATATATTTCTTGGATTTTAGAGAAAACAAATTGATGCACTGAAGAGAAGAGACATATTAGGTTTCTAGTTTGAACAGCTGATAAGATGGTGAAACGTCTTATGTTCAGGTTCACTCTGGGAACAGCTTAGTGAGACTATACATAAGCAAAATTAAGTATATTGGTAAAAGAGGAAAAATCAAGTACAGCAAAAAATTAAGAGGAAGGTTTGGGACATGAAAAATTAAGAAGCCTGAGAGGAATTTAAGGCAGATCATATACTATTTCCCTCCAAATGTCCTGACTTTCTTGTTTAAACCTTTAATGTTCACATGTTTTCACTCATTAATTCTATCTTATCTTCAAATTCCATCTCAAGAAGGAAAAGAATGTTGTGGTACATTCGCCTAGTACCTCCTTACTGTAAATATCCATAAACTGTGTTTGTACTTCAATCCTGGGGCTTGTCTTATTCCACTATTAATCTGTAAGATCCTTAAAGGCAGGGCTATGTCTGTTCTTTGTACCCACAAGGCAGTAGGGGCCCAGTAAACATTTGTTACATTTAATTGAATTAAGTGTATCTTTCGTAAGAGAAGAATACTCTTAATTTCTTAATAAGGAACTGTGCATTGTGTTAGTAAAAGGAAGTTGAGATAAGGTTCCATTAAGGGCAATTGGTACATATATTTGGAATCTTTCTGGAATGCCTCCAAAGCTATGACATTCTCTCAGTTTCCACTTCTGCATTAACAAAGCTATTCTCTTGGAAAATTTCCATCCACTAATACAGGGATCAGCAAGCTTCAGCCCAGGCCTCAGGCTAAATTCAGTCACAGGTGGTGCCAAATCTGTCCACAGCCATTTGTTGGCGCTTTTGTGGTATAATGGCAAAGTTCAGTAGTTGTAACAGGAACTGTGTGGACTACAAAGCCAAAAATATTTGCTATCTGGACCTTTACAGAAGATTTATGCTGACCCTTACACTAATGGAATGCTTTGAAGACTTCTCCTTTAGGTTCTTTTTAGGAAGTTTGGTAAGAATATACCTAAACAATATTAGGTATATTTAAACCTTATCATTTAGCATACTTTCATAGAAAAAGTGTCAAGTGATGACTGGGATCAGAGCTGAACAAAATGAGGGGGGAATGGAATCCAGAACAAGAACTTGCAGTATAGGAGTTAAGAATCAATAACAGGATTCAGAACAAGGAATTGCTCAGATCAATACAAACTAGTGAAGTCAGTTAATTTATCTTTGGGCTCTTCTCTACTTAACTGTTCTCAACCCTAAGGCCATCTCCCCAACTCTCTTCCCCCACTATAAAGAGCTGTTCTCACATTCACAAAGGCTCAGCTCAAATTCTAACTGAAGCCCTTTTAAAATTTATCCACTCAACAAAATTAGGCATAATAGCTCATACTTGGATTCCTAGAGTATTTTTTTCCTGTGGAACTTACCAATAGTACTAATTTATTCCCTTGCTAAATTATAAACTCTAATCTGAATCAATATATGAAAGCAGATACTGTCCTTAGTGTTGAACTAGTGTAACTGAAATTAATTCATGTTAAGATATGGATACACAAAAATTGTCTGACAAGAATTTAGAATATATATACTTTGAGAGACTGAATATATAAATAGACAATGACCAGACCATATATGACAATAAAACTCTGACCCACAACCTCTGCATCAATCAGCTCAGGAATCCAAAGCACCACCTCCGTCACAATTGGTCCAAAACAGCCAAGACGGCAAATGACTGTCAGCTTCCCTAGTTTTTGTTTATGCTTCCAACTCAGGATGAACAAAAAAAGCTACATATGCTCTACACGCCAATCACATAGGATGCCCTATTAGCATCTATTTAGCATGACTTCAGCTTTCCCATGCCAGTAACCTCCAGTAAAAGCATACCTGAAGTCCTCTCCTTGTTTTTCGTTATAAACCTTTCCCACTCCCTTGCCTGTCTTTGAGTCTTCTAAACACAGGTGTTGGTAGTTGACTTGCTTGCTATAACAAACTTCAAATAGCCTCTCTTCTCATTTGAGTTGTCTTCATGTACTTCTATAACCCTTTAGTTTTGTTTGTTTGTTTTTTCAAACTTATATAAAGCTTTGCAGGCCAAGCTTTAACCAGACCAGTTTGGAAGATGGAAGCCACCATAGCATTCCATCTGCTGCTTTGATTCTGCTATTTACTTAAAGTGGAAATATAGGCTTAAGACTGACAGGCATTGTTTTCAAAATAGTGTGCCTTCAAGACCAGCTGAGGACTTGGACAGAGCATGAGACTTCAAAATTCATAGGTTCCACCTCAACAAGGAACAGTCCAAGAACCATGGTTTAACTCTGTCCCTGGGATCTTCCTAATTCAGCATATTTACTTTTTGGTCAACCTCTGCAGGTTAGGACTTTAGTTTTACCCATGGATACTCATCCTCACACACAGTCTTGCTCAGATTTGCCATATCTTGCCCTTTGATTCTGTGTCTGATATGGCCTAACTCCAACTTTGATTCATGTCATGGACAGGACTTTAGTGATTTTCTAAAGTCCTTCTGTTAATAACCTGGGCTAAAACTCTAAAATTGGACATGACTTCCCAGGTTCAGCATGACTGGTCTTTGTAATCCTGCAATATTCCAACGACTGAGACAGGACAAGGACCAGCAGCTATTGAATTATCAAACCCAGAGTAGGAATATATACCTTGAAACATAGAATCAGATTTGGAGAGACCAGCAAACATTAATTCAAAGGCCCAGGTAAACACAATAGAAGATGTTCTGCACCCATAAAACTTGAGTGAGATGCTGTCTTCTTGGGCCCTTGGCTTTCTCACTTTCCTACAGTTAACATCCTTATGGAACAATCCAATGGCTCATTAGGGAAAAGGCATTATAACTGACTAAAGTAAGATAGAATTGTCAAAAGTATATATAATTAGCTAACCAAATTGTGAAACACAAATCAGGGTTCTATTTGAGACAATATGGAAACAATATCAAAATTTTTGTTTAGCTTCAACATATCTCATGGAGAGAACATCACTACTGTCATGTCTGAGGTATGTGTACCCCTACTCCAACAACGACTTTAATCATATTTTACCTATGCATGGATAGGTAAAGCATGATTAACCTGCTGAGTTCAGTAGCAGAACCAGCCTAGGAAAAGGAAAAAATGTCAGCCGAAATGTTAGATACAGTGTTTGGTCAAGGGCCAGAAAGCTTTGGCCATGAGACCCTAACAATATTACCTGGGTAGAGTCATCTTAAAATAAAAACAGGTTAAGAATGTCAGTATTATCATTTTCCCACATTTTATTTACTTATATTTATGTTATATAAAATAATCTTTGTTGGGGAGAGATGAGCAGTCAGGAATGCATGGGGAGAGGAGGGGATACAGCTCTTTGATCTTGGACAATTGAAAATCATCAGCATAATATCAAAATTTAGATATAATACTCATAAAGATGCTTTGAAAATAATATTTACTCTTGATATATAGCTTCTAAACCTACACAGAGGCAATTACCATAGACAAGTAACATATTCTATCTCCTTTAGGAGTCATAAGTCTGAGAGTATATAGTGCAAGCTACAAATAGTAAATAATACAAGTTCATATGCTCCCGGTTGTGGAGGGATTGAATATCAAATGTACATGTCATTGAAGAACATATATAAAACTTTCAGTTAAATCAGATAAACTTAGAGATGCCAAGGATGCATATTATGCTTTCTATACTAGATCAGTATAGGAAACATTCATTACTACACATCCTTCTCACCACTGCTCTTGACAAAATGTCTAAAATTTACATTCCAGATTAAGATTTGTACCTTAAAGAGTGGTCTACTAAATATGCACACATTCGACACCCCATTAACTTGTAATAACATTTGGAGGCATGATCCTAAAAAGATAAGTACAAATTTAAGAAAACAAATCAAAAAATTTGTGTCAAAATGTTAACTTTAAAAAAATAATAATAAAATTTAGAACAGTAAAATTATCCATTGATATGAGAATTAGCTTTAAAATAATTTATGTTCATATGATGAACTCTTATGAAGGCTTTAAAGTAATTTTTGAAGAACATTTAATCATAAGATAAAAATCTCTTCATATATTTTAAAATGAAAAAGCAATATTCATAATACACAGAATGATCACAAAGTGTAAAATATAAATGTTTTATATCCTAGTGTCTATAGTAACAGGATTGAAAATAATGACATAAAAATGATTATCTCGATGTGGAGGAACAACAGACAATTTTATTTTCTTCATTATTTTATGTATTTTCCAATTTTTAAAATGAGTATATATTACTTTCATTATTTTAAAAGAATCATAATTATAATTAAATAAATATGAGAATATATATCTAGACACCCCAGGGAAAGATAATACCTCTAGCTATTATTAGTTAACACATTAGGGAAGATTATGACAATTAGTTAAGCACTGGGATAGGGAGGATGGCAGAGAAAGTGAAGTGGATGTTTGGAATATTCAATTCAATTAAAGAAATAATAATCCATTACAAGTTTATAGTGCTTTGTCTTTTACAAAGCATTTTCACATACTTTATTCTAGGAGGACTCTCAACCTTCTAACACACACATAAACTCACACATGGACACAAAGTGTTATCATTTGTTATTTTAAACACCTAAGAAGATGTATCTACCCTATAGCTACAAAAGTGGGTTTTTAGAACGAGGGTTTTTGTAACCTAGTTTTTAGTGCAAAGAATTTGGAAAGCAGCTTTAGTAAAGACAACAAGTGATGATATATTTTTCTTCACTCTGCACTTTGGTTGCGACATGTCCTTTTGGCTCCCTGTTAGAGACCAAGCAGCCTGCTTAGAATGCTGACCATTATCCTTCCTCAGGTAGCAGCTAACCCCTTCTGGCCTTGCTTTCCAAAGCCATGCTCAGAGATGAGCTTAGCACCCTTATCTTTCTCTCCCTTGATCAAAAGGGCAATGATATTACAAGCCTGGACTCACCAGCGAAGACCCTGGAGCACATTCCATTTCTACCCACACTGTAAAACTGCTACAAAGAAACAGGTCAGAGAAATCAGGACCAGGGTGTACAGCCTAATATATCACCTCATCAACAGAGCACAAGCTTCTGACTTCCTTTCTTGGCTTCATGCTGGAGGCCTGATTCTGGGCCATTGACAGCTGTGCATCAGTTACTGCAGAGAAAATAAGGTCTTTAGGGGAAGACTGGTGATCTAAGAAGCGCTCAGCTGGGACTTGTTCACTTAATGTGTATTTTAGTGCTATACAGATTCCTTTTCGTTAAAAAATAATGCATCTCCTTTTGTTTAAGTAATAGATGATTGGAATAAATATTCTTTTGCTTTTAGAAAAAACACAAAGATATCAAATACTGTGATTGAAGCCGGGGAGCTAGACAACATGGTAAGGCATCAGCTAACAGGAGGATAGAAGAGTGGCCTTTGCTTCTGAATAGCAATCATACTAGGAAAGACTTACGAATAAATAGAAGTTAGGATAAGTGACATAACATAAATAATAAATCAAGATTGGGAGTGATTAGATAATTTGCCCTAATCTACACAACTTGAAGAGCTATAACTAGTACCTGAATGTAGATGATTTTGATACCATATTCTGAGCTTAAGTCAAATACACTTAGCAAAACTGTTGTATTTCATTTAAGAAATGCCTACTGTGGACATGACTCTGTGTGTATGTGTTAGGAGAGTGGATACACAGGGGCAAAAGGATAGAGTCCCTCTCCATATTTCATAATGGTTGTGTTACTGAACCAGGTTCATTTTGCCCGATGCACAGCAAACCAAAAGGCTGAGACAATGAGGTTTTCAGCCAAAACAAGGTTTATTCTTAAGGCAGTCAAGTGAGGAGATGGGAAAACAAATCTCAAATTCTTCTCCCCAAAGGCAAGGGACTCAGGGTACTTATGGGATAATGAACAAAGAAGCAGGGCACTCTAAGGTGTGGGGAGTGTGGAAAAAGCTGATTGGGTAAAGGTGCAGTAATCCTGGTTCTACACAGGTGTATCTAGGCTACAGGCCTTTGCATGTTCTAAGGGTGGAATTTTCAACCCTCTGATGTCAAAAGGTCACTGAGTGGACACTTGTGCATGCCCAGTTGAAGGGTCAGTGGTCCTATCCAGTCTTAAGGAACTCAGCTTAAACTGGACACAGCTGACCCCAAATTCCTGGAAAATAACCTGGGCAAACATCTTATTGTTTAGATTCTGTGCAGTTTGTAGGACATGCAAGTCTAAAAATAACCTTAATTAGTGAAGGTAGGTGATTTAACCTATGGTTTTAGCTACATGCATAAATAATGACAGACATAAAACATAACAGACATCACCATGAGGGAAAGACAAAATAAAACATGCAAACATGCTCTACAAATTGTAATGCACCATGTAAACATGAACTGTTATGACTTTAGTTGCCACAGTAGTACACAATATGCCATAAAATATTGGCCTACTGTACAAATTAAATTCAACACTGTCCCATCATTCTTTCTTCCCAGCTAAGATTTGTGGTCTATGCTTCAGCTCCACTCTTCTCATTATCCTCGACAGACCCTTCCCACTGTCTTTCCATGGTGCTGTCCTGATGAGACCTGGAGTCTGAATCATTTATAGCCATTGCCTGTCCTCTGACTACCACATATGCAGGGTGGCTGGTGGAAATAACATGACCTGCAAAGTGGAGCCACTATAGAGTCACGGTCTCCAAACTCAGTCTCCTGGTACTCCCTGACAAGAACTCTGACTTCTTATCATTCTCTGTTCCTTGCGGCGGCAAATGTGCACTCTACTCAACTCTCCCATCTCACCAGCTCCTCACTCACTCCCAGATGATCATCTATTTTACACATTTGCTTCACACACACCCAAAGAGGCATTGAGCTCCTTCAACTTCCTGCCACCTTAAGGCTTAGTCTTCACCCGGACCCATCAGGTACTCCCTTCTTTAATGTCACTTAAAAGCTGTCCCTTCTCCTACCTAAAAATCATCCCCACCCCCACCAATGAATCATATTTTCCCAACCCTACCTTCTCGCTCTATTTTTTAAATAACAGCTTTATTAAAACATAATTCACATTCCACACACCAACTTAATCAAAATGTACATTTGGTGATTTTTAGTATATTTACACAGTTGTGCAACTGTCACCACAATCAATATTAGAAAAATGTCACCCCTTTCCAAAATAACCTTACCCACTAGAAGTCATTCCTCATTACCCTGACCCATTCACCTCCACCTCCCAACCCTAAGCAATCAATAGTCTTTTTCCCTGTTTATAGACTTGTCTGTCTGGGAACATTTCATATAAATGGAATTGTACAATATATGGAGGCCTCACTCAATTTTCCCTCTACCCCCTGAATTTTTAATATCTCCTCCTCCACTTGTTCTTTCTCATAAGCATTACATATGTTCAAATCTTGTGCATCTTTAAACCAAATTAAACAAAATTTAATTATCCATCAGCGTCCCACCCTACTTCAGTTTCTGTACTGTTTCCTTCCCAGCTAAGCTTTCTAAAAGAATAGTTTCTGGCTGTCCACATTCTCACTTCCCACTCACTCCTCAAACTATTTCCAACTGTTCCCTACCAAGGTCACTAACAATAACAATCTTCTTGCTAAATTCAATGGATTGTTAACACCTACTCAACCTTCAACTCTCAGATCAAACATCATTTCCTTTAGGAAGTCTTCCTAACCCTCTACATCTACATCAGAATTTCTCCATCTTGGTACTATTAACATTTTAGGATGAATAATCATCTGATGTGGCGGGATGTCTGTATACTGGAGGCTGTTTAGCAACATCTCTGGCCTCTACCCACTAGATGCCAGTAACATCTCCTCCGCCAACTATAGCAACCAAATATGTCCACATATGTTGCCAAAATCCCTAGGAAGGCAGAATCACTCCTGGCTGAGAACTGCTGATCTAAATGATGTGATTTTCCTGCAACCCTCATGCTATGCTTGATTTCTCCTTTCACAGTACTTATTGCATTGGATTTAATTGTTTGTGATCTCCTCTGTAAGCCAAACTGGACCAAGATTTATGTATCAGAATAAATGTTTATCTGGTTCATTACAATATTCTCTACACCTGGAACTGTGCCTGGCTCACAGTAATCAATCAATACATATTTGTTGAATGAATGGAGTGCCTTTTTTTTGGCTTGTAAGGTTCAAGTAAGTAATGGAAGCCTCCTCTATAGATTTTGTTTGTTTGCTTTAGCTGTGATTACATATTGTTAAGGAGTTTGTTTGGACAACTAAAAATCATGACATCTGAATCAAAGTTTACAAGTAGAAAGCAGAGTCCGGAAAGTAGGAAAACGTTCTTGCGTGCAATCCTGTTACTCTTCATTGTCTCTTGGTTCAGCCTTTTAATCACAAGCACATTTGTGCTAATTCTTTATGTTGTTGGGCTTCAAAATGGCTTCAGAATATCTCCACAACTCTTGATGGTCCCATTTCTAGGTTCTGTCAGTCATCTCAGAATTCTCTATTGTTCCAAGTTCCCTCTGATATTAATTCTGTATTTCACAGAGGGAAGTTGTTCATAGTCATAGTTACTAGACTCAAACCCCAGTTTCAACTGGCTAATTATACCAACTTTTACAGAAGATGAAATTAATCCATAAGTGACATGTTAAATGTTCAGTGATAGTGTTTGAAGAACTAAACTAGAATAAGTGTTTCATGATTTTTTCAATAAGTAAGATTTGATCATCTTTAAATAGGTCTCATTTGTTGACCACTTACTATGTGCCAGACCCTGATCCTTGAGATTCAGGGACAGACATTCTTTCATTTCATCTTCACAACATTGTAATCTTCTTTACAAAGTTACAAATGTAACAGCATGAGGTCTAGCTGACTGTCTAATTGATCCCAAAACCCCCACTCTTCCATTACTCTAGACTGCCTATGCTAGACACCACTGTTAAAGGTTTTCTTGTTTCTGTTTTTATTTCATAGTTCCACCACATTTAGAACAGTTTGAGGTATTTAGTAGGTACTCCATATCTAGTAAGTGATTCATGTTATTCTGTACACAATCTTAGGTTTCTGTTATAAAAGAATACAATGATCAGCATATAAACATGAAGGATATCAGTGGAAATGAAAAGAGAAGAACTAGAAAAGAGGGAGAAGAGTTGAGAGGAATTATGTAATTTCCAGGATGATACCAAGACAAAGGCTGATATATCACTATTAGTTTATCCTGGCCATGTAATACAGGGTTTTTAAGTGAGCTGGACTGGCTTTACAGTGCAGGATTTTGGCAGAATGCATGACCATTGCCCAAGTTACTTTATGAGATGGCATGTTTTAATGGCTTTGAATACCCAGAAAATCACCCTCATGGACAGCCTGCTTTGCTGATTACAGCAGCCCCAATTTAAACCATATTGGTTTAAAAATAAGTTTACTGTAATAAAAGAGCTGTAAGTATTAGCTATTCTGCAACATATACATTCTAAAGTCCCCAAATGACCTGAGAATAAACACCTCACAGTCACTTTCTGATTTTGTTTGGAGAAAAATTACAGGAATCACCTATTGCAGGCCTCACAGCTATGTGATTCTTTTGTTTTCCCTGTGTCTCATACAGTGTGTGTTGCTTCCCTCCCTCCTCTAGCAGGGCTCGCACTCTGTAGTTGTCTGCTATGCTGGTGCCTGTGACTGCTTCCTGAACTGTGTCTTTTTTCATTTGACCATAAATAGCAACAGTTTTCTCTCCAAACTGTGAGAACAAGGGGACTTTGAGACTTGTTTTCCTGATGTAAGTAGGGACTGTATCTCCTTTAGCCGAATAGAAATAAAATAACAGATCAGATGTAATTATTATCTTCTTGGGAATCCTCATATTTTATATCTCAACAACCGCTTCATAACCAGTAGTCTACTCTCATCTGGGTTTAATTCTGTCTTTGGCTCCAGAAGCACCATCAGTATTCACTCATATTCAAAATATTTAACAACTGGTAAGGAATAGGTACTGATTAACAGGGGGTTGTTGGCCATAAAAATAAAAAAACTACTGGTATAGCCATATCTAGGTTACCTGTTGACTATTAGCCCTTCCTGTAAGGTGAATAGGGTCTTATTCTAGCCTGATGTCTTTTCCAAGTGATGAGACATCAATTCCCTGGGAAGTACTCATTATTTCCTATGCAAATCACATCAGCTATCCCAGAATTTCCTCTTGCAATGTCTTTGAATAATAGTGCAATCAATCCAGATTCTAAGATGTAAATACAACCCACCACCCACCACCATCTCCTATCATAGATGAAGTGACTTCACTTTCTGAAAGATGTGACTTTAGTATCTTCCTTCTCAATATTCAGAGATACACAGAGGAATCACCTCTAGTTAACCAAGGTAACAAATGCATAATGCCAGGCACCAGTCCAATACATGAAGGGAACCAATTACATGTTCCAGTGGATAGACTGACTCTCTCAGAGTAGAGAATTATTATACTTGTCAAACTCCTATGAGAGGACCTGAAACAAGGAGGATCTTTCAATCTTTGTTTACAACAGCAGGTAGCTGGAAAGCCAAGTACACTCACCTGCCTATGGTTAGTTGTGTGCTGTTTGAATTGCCTTAATGGCCTGAGTATTTTGTTTTCAGAGTCAATCACACAGAAATTTACCTAATGGCTTCCAGTCATTTTTACATTTGAAAAGAACCATTCACAAATCAAGTCAGCCATCCTTGAACTTCTAAAAGAGAGCAGAGATGGATGGGATGGTATGTATCAATTTTCAATATGTACTATATGTATGCAGCATAAGAGACCTCTTTTGGTCAATTTAATTATTGATAAGTATTATAATATAGTGGTTAAGAATATGGACTTAGGATGGGAGTTAGAGAAAACTGGAACTAACTCTTGTCTCTGCCAATTACTAAATTGTGATTTTGGATAAATTACCCTCACAAAACCTCAATTTCCTAGGTTGTTAAGTGTAGATAATTAATAACACCTACTCCATGGGGTTGCCTATGAGGTTTAATAAAGTACTGAGACTAGTGCCTGAAGTAAGCCCTCAAAAATGGTAGCTACTATTATCATCCACGACTATCACAATAACATCTTAAGGTTAGATATTAGATCCATTTTACAGATGAGGAAACAAAGATCAATGGAGGTTAAACAATTTCCAAAGCCTGTGCTTTTTGTAGTACATCACACAATAAATTATGTGACCACCATTCTTGCATGGTTTGAAAACTGCCTGAAGCTGTGATTCCCAAAGAGGAGCCAAAACATATTCTGTACAATCATTTATTCCTCTATTCCTCATCCTTATACACAAAGCAGTCAGCTCAAAGGACAATATTCATATGGATGCATAAGTTCTCTAATGTGCATTTATAAAATTCACATTACTTCATGGATAAAGTCCTTATTGTTTGTGTTCTCTTACCCACTCTTCCAAAGCTGCCTCTTGTTTTTAGAACCAACTGGCAAGATGTTCTGGAAACAAGATATTTCTTAGCAACATTTTGTTTATATAGATAAAAACATAACCTTTACTGCCACTTACTAGAGAGGAGAGATCTGCAGCATTTAAATGTCACACTCTTATTGGAGCTCTTGGTTTTAGTTTGTACATATTGTTCTGTTTTTCTTTCCTTCAGATAGGAGAGTCCTTCATTTTAACAATAGATCTTCCTCGGGCTATAGCTAGCTGTATAGCATCTCTTCCTAGATTTCCACAACTGTGTACATGTATAGGTGTGTGTGCACACAAGCTCACGAGGGTGTGCATGTGCATGTCTTAAAAGAAACACATGACTGGTGGGTTTTTTTCTGTCTCTGCTAGTTTGCAGTAGATCTTCGCTATTCTACCTTTCTGCCTTAGATACTGTCAAAATAATTCCTCCTGCAACTTTTTGATTATTTAGAGGATTTACTCTTTCCATAAAGAAACTTCACTGAACTCAGAAAACTGTTTAGGAAAACTGACAAAAAGATTAAGGTCTTAAGAATAACTAGCCTTCTCCATATCTCTATTATAGAATAGAAGTGTTGGCTGTAGATGATCAAATCCCTCGGAGAGGACCACTCCCTGACCCAAATGAAGTCACTTGAAAGTGAAAATTTGCACTAGGGGAGGGAAGCCTTAGAGAAACAACAGACATTGTTACCAGATAGGTATTCGAGGGGGTTCAAGGTACTTTTTTTAATAAAAGTTTCCCTTAGGCTACTTCTGTATTAATTAGGGTTCTCCAGAGAAATGGAACCATAAGAATGAGAGAGAGAGAGAGAGAGAGAGGAGATTTATTTTAAGAAATTATTTCATGTGATTGTGGGGATTAGTGAATCCAAAATCTACAGGACAGGCCAGCATAGTGTAAACCCAGGGAAGAGTTGATGCTGCAGTCTTGAGGCTGAAAGTGATCTGGAAGTAAAAATTCTTCTTTGGGGTTTTCTATCTGTTCTCATAATGTCATCAACTGATTGGATGAGGTCCACCCACATTACAGAAGGTAATCTGCTTTACTCAAAGTCTACTGATTTAAATGTTACTCACATCTAAAAAATACCTCACAGCAAAATCTAGACTGGTGTCTGAATAATGACTGGGCATCATTGCCCATTCAAGTTAACATGTAAAATTAAACATCACGGCTTCCCAGTCAGCACTGATTCTCTTCTATCATTGTCATCTGGAGGTAAGCAAAATCTCACATAGAAGGCCAGACACCTACCTGAGATATTCTGGGTGCCTAAAATCACCTGAAGCATCAGTCACCTTAGTTATGCTATCCTATAAGATTATAGCTGGATATCTTTCTGCAATTCCTTTTTTCATTTTGACAAAATAATAAATTCACACATAGTTATAAGAAAAAATACAGAGAAATTCTATGTATCCTTTACCCAGTTTCCCCCAATGGTAACATCTTACAAAACTATAGTACAGTATCACAGCCAGGATATTAACATTGATATAGTCAAGATACAGAACATTTCCATTACCACAAGGATCACTCATGTTTCCCTTTTATAGCCATGCCCCTACTGCCTATTTGACTGCTTGAAAACACTAATATGTTCTCTATTTTTTATAATTTTGTCATTTCAGGAATGTTATATAAATTAAATAATGTTACATGACCCTTGGGGATTGACTTATTCATGTGCATAGTTCTCTGAAGATTCATATAAGTTGTTGCATGTACCAATAGTTTTATTGCTGAATAGTATTCCATGGTATGGATTGTTTAACCATTCACCTATTAAAGGACATCTGGATTGTTTCTGGTTGTGGCTGTTAGAAATAAAACTGATATAAATATTTGTGTACAGGTTTTGTGGGAAGATAAGTTTTTATTTCTCTGGGATAACACAAAGGAGTATAATTGTTGGGCCCCAAGGTAGTTGCATATTTAACTTGTTAAGAAACTGTCAAACTGTTTTCCAGAGTGACTGTACCATTTTCCATTCCCTCTAGCAATGTATGACACATCCAATTTCTCTGCATTCTTGATAGCATTTAGTATTGTCATTATTATTTTAACCATTCTGATGGGATATAGTGATATCTCATTGTGGTTTTCACTTGCATTTCCCTAATGACTAATGATGTTGAATATCTTTTCATGAGTTTATTTGACATCTGTACATCTTCTTCAATGAAAAATTTCCTCAAATCTTTTGCCCAATTTGTAATTGAATTGCTTGATTTTTTTCCTGTTGAATTTTGTGAGTTCTTTATATATTCTAGATACGAGTCCTTTGTTGGATATGTGGTTTGCAGATATTTTCTCCCAGTTTGTACCTTGTCTTTCATCCTTTTAACTGGGTCATTCTCAGAGCAAAAGTTTTTGTTTTATTTTATTTTTACAAAGGTAAATTTATCATTTTTTCTTTTATAGATTGTGTTTTTGGTGTTGAGTTTAAGAACTTTTCACCTAGCCATACCCAAAGATTTTCTCTTACTTTTTTTCTAGAAGTTTTCTAGATTTACTTTTACACTTAAGTCTGTGATCCACTTAGAGGTTTTGTTTGTTTGTTTGTTTTAATAAGTTATGAAGTTTAGGTCAAGGTTTTTTGCTTGTCTGTTTTGTTTTGCTTATGGATGTCCAGTTGCTATAGCATCATTTGCTGTAAAAGCTACCTTTCTTCCATTAAATTACTTTTGTCCTTATGTCAAAAATCAGTAGGACATATTTGTGTAGATCTATTTCTGGGCTCTCTACTCTATTTCATTTATCTATGTGTCTATCCCTCCACCAATATGTCTTGATTAGCATAGCTACATGGTAAGTCATAAAGTCTAGTAGAATGATTTCTACCACTTTATTCTTTTTCAAAATTATTTTATCTATTCTTGTTCCTTTGCATTTCCATATACATTTTATAATAATCTTGTCTATATCTATAAAATTTCTTGCTGGGATTTTTATAGTAATTGCACTGGACCTGTATATCAAGTTGGAGTGAATTGATATGTTTACTATATTAAAGCTTTTATTCCATGAAAACGGTTTTTCTCTCCATCTATTTAGATCTTTAAAAAAATTTTCTCATCACTCATTTTAGCATATGATTTTTATATATGTCTTTTTAGATTTACACCTGCATATCTTTCTTAAAAAACAGAATGCAATAAAAAACTTTATTTCTTTATTGAGAAGACATCAAATAATTCTTGCTTCTATGCTTCTATATCTTCAGTGTTTACTACTTGGACTTTTTGTTAATTTTTTTTTTTTTTTAATCATGTGTTTACCATTTAGAAACAATATCTTCTGAATGGAACATGTCAAAAATTGCTGATATAACTGACAGAATCAGAGAAACCAAAGGCTGCAAATTAAGTGAGTTTGGCAAAGTTCGTCCCTTTCCATTCTTTTTCATCAGAGGATGCCTTCTAGTAGCACTAGCAGAGTCCAAAGTCTTGTGTCTTGTGATATATAGTTTTCTTTGTTCTACTTGTATGCTAAGCCAGACCTTCGTATTTTTCAAGACTCCTGACTATGTCACCTTGTGCTAGGATAGCATTCTAATGGAAAGTGGTGGTTTAGATGCATAGCTTTTGAAATTAAAATTACACTTGGCAGTGAAAAATGAGAATCTATACATCAGGGCTCCTACTGGAATTAATTTGCAGCTCACAGTGTAAACTATTGATATGCAATAGCCTTGTGACAACACAAATATTTCATTGAGACAGAACAATGTGTAGATAATGTGGTTTGTTTCTAAATGAAAGCTGTGTATTACAAATTACTTCTTTTCTCTGATTAAATTAAGAATTTTACTATAGGTTCTAAGGTGCAATGTTTCTCTGCACATGTCCTGAGGTTTCTTGTGAAGGAAGAATACAATTCAAAAGCCTGGGTATGAATCCTGGTTTGTTGTGCATAGTCTAAAACAAGTAAACCAGTGAAACTCATGGCAAGAAACTTTAGTTTTGCAGTCTGAGAGATCAAATGTACATTGAATAAATTGAAACATTGAAAAGTACCAGTGAAACTCTGAAGTATAAAGAAAGAAAAGAGGATTGTGCTACGAATTCTTTGATTCAAGTTCCTCCAGCTGTGGTGACCAGTTTGTCCTGGTTTGTCCAGGACTTTTCTAGTTTTAACACTGAAAGTCTCATGACTCAGAAAACCCCTTGGTCCCAGTGTCAAAACTGAAGCTCCATATATCAGAAGACTTGTCTGCCCAGGAAAAGGAGAATGGTTGGTCACCCTACTTCCAGCTCTCCCTCTTATTAACTATGGGATTTCAAGTGAAACTTTTCACTTGATTCTGAGTCTACTTCCTCATCTTTAGAAAGTAGAAAATGACTGTTCTACGCTCCACAGGGTCTTTGAAAGGAATATGCATAATAATGTAAATGGAATACTTTGTAAATAGTGGCACACTATAAAAATGTATGGGTTTGGTACCATCATAACTCATGGCTGCCCTATGCTGACAATATATTTATCCTACGCTTTACTCAGTTGGACTCTCTGGCAAAGAAATCAGTCCAAAAATGATGAAAAGCTTTGCCGAGTTGCTCATCTCTTTTCAACCAGAACAATATTTTCTGCCATACTCTAGAGAGCCCATTAGCTAAACACAAAGTATCATCTACCCCCAAATTACTGCTAAATGCTATTTACCCTCCAATCTCCTAATTCTATTCATCTGACATCACTTTAAGGATCTCTGGCAAATAGCACAGTTCAAGTGTACAAGCAAAAGGAGTGTATTTGAATAATTGCATGTTTATGTTCAAGAAGAATACAATAAAATATTTACAAATCCAGTTCCCTTTCCAAGAGTAATACATGGTTCTATATCAAAGGCAGTGGGCTGGTTGCAGATTGCCTTCTGCTTTATAATTATAGCATTTAGGAAAATAATAACTGGGCTTTAGGTAGAGGTCTGTGCAAGTTTCTGGGATGTAGGTAGTTAAGTGTAGCATACCAGCAGATTTAAGCACATTCATTAGGCTTCAAAATTAATATGTGAAACACTGTCAAGTGCCAGATCTTTTGTTTCACTCTGTTAGTAAATGTAACAGATGGTTTGCAAACATGTTTGTGATCTGAAGGCTGACTGATCATGTCAGTCTGATAGAAATAGCATGCAGCCATTTACCACATCAGAATGTGAGAAAATGAAAGCTTCAAAATTAAACCTTAAAAGACAGCAACTTTCTCAGTGGTGCTAACAAGAGAGAACATGGAGTTTAAAATGTCTGTTACCTCATCACTAACTTTTGAATGTTTCCATTTATTTGATTCCAACATGGATATTGGAATAAGGATATGTCACCTTCCAAAAACTAAATAAAAACCATATGTGAATCTTTGATGCAATAGTGAAATCACTAACATAGACAGAGTTCTGTTGCCATGGCAGCAATTATGCTCTCATATAATCCAGTAGTTCAACTTCTTTGTGAATCCAGATAAATAAGAGACTCTCTTTTTTGTCTCGTTTCTTCAGTCTGCAAATGAGAACACAGTTAACCTTGTAGAAAGGAGTGTTAATAGCTGTACTGCTCTATCTGTCTCACTTCCACCTCTACCCTTCCCATCACTGTGTTGAGGCATAATGTAGGTAAGCCAGGACCAAAGAGAGTTGCTGCTATTACCAGAAATGCATGTGATAACATATTTACCTTTATTCTTACACCAGTGTGAGGAAGAGCCAGAGGAAGACAATTTCCCCAATTCGAGACTCTGAAATGATAGGGTCAGTGGCAGGCTAATCAGGGGTTTCTGACACGGAAGGTGCACAAAATTTCAAGCATTCCCGGAAGACTGCTGGTAAATGATTATTTGATATTGGATGCCTTCCAAATGGGGATGCCTGGAGAATTGTGGGATAGCTCTTGGAATAAACTGTACTCACTTTCTTTTCTCTTCATCCAACAAGTTTAATTGATGATCTCCTCTCTGCCAGGCACCGTGCTGGCTGTGGAAGATATAACTGAACAGACAGTGTCAGCTATCATGGAGTTTATATCCAACAGACACCAGAGGAGATCTCTCTGAGGTGGTCACAATTTGTGCTGAGCCTGGTTATACCAAATGAGGAGTGCCATTTTGTAAATGTCCCTACAGTAATCTCGTGTTTTATCTTCAGCTTTTCTCTATGGTGAACCTCCCAGTTGGAAAAATTGAGATGCAGAGTGGCTACAAAGTACCCAGCAAAGAGAAGCAAGGGAGATATCAAATGAAAAGAATTCAACAGCTGAAGGTTCAAATCCCACCTCATCCACTAGCTGTGTAGTTATAGAACTTATCTCAGCTTGACTTTCCACAGCAGCACATATACTGACCTGATGCCTTTTCAGCCCGAATACTATAGTGTATATTTCTTATAAATAAAGGCAACCAACACAACCACACATAATCATCAAAAGCAGGAAATTAGGGGCTTCCCTGGTGGCGCAGTGTTTGAGAGTCCTCCTGCCGATGCAGGGGACGCGGGTTCGTGCCCCGGTCCGGGAAAATCCCACATGCCGCGGAGAGGCTGGGCCCGTGAGCCATGGCCGCTGAGCCTGTGCGTCCGGAGCCTGTGCTGTGCAACGAGAGAAGTCACAACAGTGAGAGGCCCGTGTACCACAAAAAAAAAAAAAAAAAAAAAAAAATAGCAGGAAATTAACATTGATAAATTATCATCTCATCCTCAGACTCCAAGTTTCACTAAATGTCTCAATAATGTGCCTTACAATAATAGGATACTATTCAAAATTATATGTTCCACTTTGTTGTCATGTCACTTTAGTACCCTTCTGTTTGGAGCAGTTCCTCACT